>NC_081155.1:29744136-30049970 GCF_012432095.1 Onychostoma macrolepis
TTCAGCAGGAGCATCTGTAACCTTAACAGCCCCATTGTTTGGCGTTTTAAGATCAACAGCCTTTATGATTATGAATGCATACACAAAGCATTACAAGAAATTGAGCAAAATACCCAAGATGAATGAAAGGGGCCGTCAAACACTAAGAAAAACGAAGTGACAGCAAACCTCAATCTGCACCTTGAAGACCCTGTTTCCACAAAAACCGACAACAGAGAGCATCCATGAAAAAAATCCAGCATCATGAAAGAGCTGCAACTGCTAAAAATTTTATCACAGACACCAATGCTAAAAAATATGATGTCATGATCATAAAACCTGGACAGTTGGAGGGAGCACCAGAATGAATTTCAACATCTGCCCTGGCCAGACAAATCATTATTAAACTACTGGCAGTTTTGGAGAGAAGAGTGAGAAGCAGATTCCCTCCTTCAACATCTTTAAAGCAGCTGGCAGATGTTTTGATAGATGACATTCGACTGAAGACTATTCAAAAGTTGTGTAATCTATTGTAAGGAGGCTGGAAGTTATATTAAAGGCAAATGGTGGTAAAACATTAAGAAATATTTCCCAGGTGTTCACATTCTTTTGTTCAACCCCTTTATATATATATATATATATATATATATATATTTTTTTTTTACAAATGGGAATGTCCTTTTATGTCCTGAAAAAGAGGTTCTGTCATATTTATCTCACTTCTGCCAAAACAGAATAGTTCATAAAATATGGATAAGTACACACACATACTGTACAAACACATAGAAGTTTCTATCTGCTCACCGCCTCTTCGT
The DNA here is from genome assembly GCF_012432095.1 of Onychostoma macrolepis. Taxonomy (NCBI): domain Eukaryota; kingdom Metazoa; phylum Chordata; class Actinopteri; order Cypriniformes; family Cyprinidae; genus Onychostoma; species Onychostoma macrolepis. Next base: position 29,744,931 of record NC_081155.1, read on the forward strand.
GCTCTTTCCAGCAGTCATAATCAGTTGCCATTGCAATACTAGCATAACACAGCCCGGCCTCCTTGGCAAGAACCACCTCCGGTACTGTGGTCATGTTGATGACATCAGCACCCCATTGTCTGAACATGAGGCTCTCTGCCCGAGAGGAGAAACGAGGACCCTCTATGGTCACCATTGTCCCTCGGGTGTGACACTTCACACCGAGTCCCTGGGCAACCTCCACGAGCACCTACGAGAGGAGGCAAGAAAAAATGAATGAGAATATGGTAAGAGGAACAATGAGAAAGACAGAGAACAGAGAAATGTCACTGACCTCTCTAGTCCTGTTGCAGAAAGGTTCAGCCATAGGGATGTGGCACACACCTGGGGGGCTGGTGGACTGCCCATCATAGAATGTCTGGACACGTTTTGTTGTCCTTGAATTCAGGGTGGTATGTGACATTTTTGCGTGGAAATTAAGATTAAAATGAAATAAGAATATGAAGCAAACTGAGTCCTCAAATTCAAGGTGGTTCAAATCATCATACAGGCAAATGTTCACTTCAACAATGAATAAGTGTTGTCAACGAGTTTGAAGTGTGATGTATGGGGGGCAGTCCAACACCAAAGGCAGGATTTCGAGCAGCCTCTAAAGTCCTATCTTAGCACTGCTGACAGATGCTGAGTGGTAGCACCATTACTGTATGTACTCGTGTGAAAAGAATGTGCTCGAATTTTATGCCAGTTTGTGTCGTATCTGGTGTACGACCTTCTTAAAAATTTGTACTGTTTGTTCTCTCTCAAAGTTTTGTGACATTCAGCTAAACTTTAAGTTCCTCAAGAAACATTTCTCTCTAGCAAAATTAATATTAAATGGAGATAAGAGATGCTTAAAGGAAAAAAAAAAATCACTCCTGGCTACAATTTAAGCAGTTTTGTTAAGACAGGAAGCCTGTCGCACACAGCTGGTTTCGGTGGCTGCCCAAGTAACTTTAAATTTAGGTTGAGCATACTGTGGTTTTTCAGTCTCAAGGTGAATTTGGATTTCACTGGGGTTCACTGGCAAAAGCTCCTGGAGCTCCAGAACTGAGGTACTAAAATGCACATTGAAAATGAATGAATGAATGAATGAGGCATTTATATAGCGCTTTAATGTGTATTGCAATACACCCAAAGCGCTTTACAATCATGTGGGGGGTCTCTCCTCAACCACCACCAGTGTGCAGCATCCACTTGGATGATGCGACGGCAGCCACAGGACAGCGGCGCCAGTGCGTTCACCACACACCACACAAAATGCATGGTTGCAGTCATTCCATGTCAAGTTCAAAACACAAACCTGGCCAATGACCGCCATGTAATTTTTTAACAATCAGGTTTTGGCCGTCATGGGCAATACGGTTCAAAGATACAACATTTCAGATACAAAAATTGCAGAGCAGCAGTTTGGTCAACTGTTGATATTGTTTTACTCTGTATGGTTCAATGAATATAAAGACGATAGATGTCTTTAGGCCAAATTGCTCAAAAGTAAATACAATGTAAGCTATTTGTCTTCCCTGAACATTAATGTTGAGTATTACTATTTGGAAAACAAGAACAAGAAAAAAAAACAAAAAAACAAAAAAAACAGAAAGATCTAAAATCTAAAATGTCTGTTTTTTTAATAATATTGATATAGTTTTTGATATAGTGTCTGGATGTTAGATGTTAGTGATGGGGTGTCGATTCCTCGACTCCGAATAGCCCTAGTGATCAAGAAGTGAATAAAATAAATGGAGGAACTCCTATGAGGCTTGCTGATGGTATAACAAAGATTTTGGAAGGTTTTGTGTTCAAAGGGTTCCAGGGCCTTAAGTTTACAGGGTTGTTTGTTTCCTTCAATCGTTTTTTTTTTTTTAAGTGAGTGTGAAATTGAAAATGTGATGACAAATGATTATAGAGAAATTAACACTAACCTATCAATAAACTGATCAATCAAAACAATGTCCCCAGGCTGGATGTCCTCTCTGAGGGAACCGCATGCTGTGGTGACTAACAGATGAGTACAGCCCTCTTCCTTCAAGGCCCAAATATTGGCCTGGTAATTGACATTGGTGGGCATTATGGTGTGTTGTCTCCCATGCCTTGCAGAGGGGAAAAAAATTCTAGATTAGACTTCTGTCCTTGATAAATATAAAACCAGCAGATATTTCAAATATGAGTCAGATTGTATATTGTATCATATATACCCTGCAGTGTAATTACCTTGCAAGAAGTACACATTCGACATTCTTTATTTTGCCCAAAATTAGAGCATCAGACGGCTGTCAAAAGAGAGGAAGAAATGAGTATGAATAAATACACTACTGGCTCTGCCTATCAATACAACTGTTATATATTATTGGGAACACATGATTTAGAAGCAAACCATGATTAGCAATTATTTCAACTTCTCAGTTTAATTAAAGCAAATACATATATTCATTTCCAAATGTACTCTCCCATAATTATGCATGCAAGAAAGTACACTAGACACAACGCAGAGACACTCACCTTTCCAAATGGCGTGCCTACATACCGTTCTGTCCTTTCCTCCAGGATATCTGGATCATCAAGCCCAGATCCACCAATTATCCCTATCTATGAGAACATGATGTTTTATAGACATATCTGAATGTGGGATGGGTGTCTGCAGTTGGTTGATTGATTTGATTAAAACATTTCCAACACTCGCAAATATCTTAGGATGACAAAACAAATAGGATGTGGTTCATTAAAAAATATATTTAAATGATATTCATACTCTGAGGCAATTTTCACAATATGTAGATGCAAGATGGTGGCATTTGCTTTTGTATGCAACAAGAGAGAGCAAGTCTGATACTGTATGCACTGTACTGCATGAGACATGAGTCATGCAGCGCCTGTTTCAGTTACCCAGATGAACATTCTGATTTACAGTGTTGCCATAGATATCTGACCGCTAAATGCCATTATTGAACAAACAGAATCAAGTATTCCAGAAGCCAGTAGAGTCTTAAGCACTGAAGTTGAGGACAGCCAGGTCACTTAACCTGAATGATTTCCTAGACAGTTTGATAAATACCATCAGAATAGAAGAATCAAGAATGCAGCTGAAAAATAGGTTTATTTCATTCTGCTTTTCATTCTTTGCCTCCAGAGGAGTTACTTTGTGTATAATGCAAGTTCTGCACAACATGAGGATGCAATATTTTATTTTATATATATATACACACACACACACACACAACCCCAATTCCAGAGAAGTTGGGACGTTTTGTAAAATGCAATAAATCAAGAATCTGTGATTTGTTCATTCTCTTTAACTTTTATTTAATTTACAAAAGTACAAAGAAAAGAAGTTTTCACTGAACAACATGAATGTAATTTGTAAATATGAACAAATTTTGTTTTTGATGGCAGCAACACATTCCAAAAAAGTTGGTACAGAGGCAAAATGAAAGTGAAAAGGTTATAGAATATCCACATTAAACTGTTTTGAAATGGTTCACAGTAAGCAGGCGAACTGGTAATAGGTCAAGGTATCATGTTTGGGTATAAAAGGAGCATCAAATAGCCACATGGGCTCAGGAGTACTTCAGAAAACTGCTGTCAATTACCACAGTCTGCTGCTGCATTAGGAAATGCAACTTGAACATCTGTTACTCTAGGAGAAAGCTTTACATCAATTCTATGTAGTGATGCTGCCAGGTTCTCTGGGCCAGAGCTCATCTGAGATCGTCAAAAAGACAGTGAAAATGTGTGCTGTACTGATGAGTCCACATTTCAACTTGTTTCTGGGAAAAATGGATTTCGAGTTCTCAGTCCAAAAGACCAAAGGGAGCATCCAGACTTTCATTAGCGACTGAAGCAAAAGCAAATGTCTGTCATGGTATGGGGGTGCAGCAAAGCAAACGGCATGGGTGACTGGCATATATGCGAAGGTAACATTGACATGGAGGCATACACTGGGATTGTACAGAGACATATACTGCCATCAAGATGATGTCTTTCATGGGAAGTCCATGGTCACTATATCAAGACAATGCCAGGTCTCATTCTGTATGTGCTACAACAGCGTGGTTTCGTAGACAGAAATGAATGTGCTAGACTGGCCAGCAGATCTCTCTCCTATTGAACATGTATGGCTCATCACGAAAAGAAGAATCAGACAACAACAATAACAGACTGCTGAGCTTCTGAAGACCTGTATCAAGCGAGATTGGACAAAAATTTTGGTTGCAGAACTTTAACAATTAGTATCCTCAATTCCTAAACAATTAAAAGGATCGTTGATGTCACAGTGTTAAACATGCCTCTGTCCCAACTTTTTTGGAGTGTGTTGTGCAGTCATCAAAATAAAAAAAAAATCATATTTACGTTGGTCAGTGAAAGCTTTGGAAATCTTTTCTTTGTACTTTTGTCAATTAAATAAAAGTCAAAGAGAATGAACAAGAAAATTATTTTATTGCATTTTACAAAATGTCCCAACTTCTCTGGAATTGGCGTTGTATATATTAGAATTTATTCATGCAACAACTTAGTTTTTGTTTTCAGCTGTTCATTCCTTTTTGCATTATAAACGTAAAAGTTGAGGTGTGTTGCAGCCTATTGCAGCCAGAAGTCAAAACAAGCATATCTAATGACATGAGAATGATGGAAGTATTTTTAGTTGATTAAACTACCTAATTTTAATTAATTGAATATGTAAATATGTTTGTGAATGTTGCAGTTATACTAAATAGTTCCCAAACAATAAAAACTAGAAAAAATTTTAAAAAGTGGCTCTTAGGATCAATGATAAATATTACTGACTAGCGTTACATATTGAATGTGAAAAGAAAGAAATAGCCTAAACATTGGCTTTTCAGAAAATGTACTCTTTGGATCCACAAAAAAAAAAAAGAAAAAGAAAAAATATATATATATTTTGAAGAATGTTGGTAACCAAAAGCTGATGGTAGTCACTGACTTTCAAAGTATGGGGGGGAAATTCTATGGAAGTCAAAAGCTACCATCAGCTGTCTGGATAACATTCTTAGATTGATGATACATGGGGCAACTTTGGTTAATGTTGCTGTCAACGGGCAACTACTTGAGACACAGGGCCCATGACTCCAAAAAAGTTGGCCCGTGTGTCATCAGCCTAAGAAACATTGTCTTTTGTGTTTAATAGAAGAAACTCAGACAGGTTTGGAACAAATGGAGGGTGAGCAAATAATGGCCGAATTTTCTTTTTGGGGTGAACTATTCTTTTAATGCTTAATTGAGAAGTTTTGGGGCTAAGTTTCAATCAGGGTGCTGTTAAGAGAGTCACTTCATAATGGGTTTAATGCTTTCAACGTGGCAGTAAACCTAAATGTAGGATAGTAGTCGTATGTTTTGTACGATTTAGACTATATTTCATATTAAAACTGTAACAACCGAAACTCCTTTCCTACCAAAGAGAAGAAGAGCATCGAGTATACAAAACAGTCTAGAGTCTAATGATATCGATTGTGCCGACCAAACAACGTTACAGGTATTTATACAATTACGTTGAAATTATTTCACGCCCACATAAATATTGACATACAGTAGTCCTACATGCATACGCCCAAGATAGCTAGCTAGCGGCATTAGGCTCGGCTCCAGGAAGAAGCGGTAAAGCATGTGGTGATAGATGTTCATGCTCTATAAAGCGCGAAACGGGCTGCTGACAATGGATATAAAGAAAAGTGCTGTATACTGCCAAATACAATACAGCGACATTGTTATAAATGTAATCTTAATTTCAGAACTTAATGCAACATTTGGTTCGTGGCGTGCTGATGTGAAATCACTGCTGTGTTCAATCTCCTATTTTCTTGCATAAATGTGTACGCCCATAGGTTTCATGATCAATAATGATAATAATGATTCAATACTATTAGATTTACCTTTATGTGACTGTCCGATGCCATTTTCTTTCACGTGTAAAACACAATATCAGAGGAACTAGGAAACTGAAAAGAAAGGTGCGCATTAGCGCCACCTACTGAGTGGATCCAAGATCAACAATAGTCTCGAATAAAAAATGGTGGTATGGTGCATGATTTAGCCCACTAAACACCATCATGACAACACATATCAATAAAAGAGTATAATTAATATGAACTAAGAGAAAAAGTTTACCAGGATTTATAGAAATGTATATGAAATATTACATAATGCAGTGGGAATACTTCTTGCAAAAAAAAACTTTAAAATTTTTGTGCAGTAAAATATCATGTGTTGGCTAATAAAACATTCTCAGCATAGATAACTTTTTTCTTATAGCAGTTTACATTCTTTTACCTTTAAAAATAGTTTGGAGAGTATGGTGTGCACTATCAAGAAATCATAATAAAAATATTTTAAAAATACCCAAATGAAAAATTAAAGTATTTATTCTCGGCATCAATGTATTGATTCAATTTAAAAATGAATTTTCAGTGTATTTTCTGAAACTGTTTTAGAAATCTGAGGATATACACTGAGTTTGTGTGTCATAAACTGTAAATGACAAAAAATGAATAATGAATGCCTGTGCAAGAAACTGCTTCCAGACTATTTTAAGCAAACATACACATAGAAATACAATGTGCACACATTATGAAAGAATACATTCAGTAAAAAAAGACACATTTATGATCCTTTTCAATTTATTTGACAAAAAAGGAACACTAAACTTTGAAAATTGGTGACTGTTAATTTGCTTGCATAGGGGAGTTTGAAATTAAATACATTTTCCATTAAATCACAAATGCAAATGTACATATACCTTAAATGTAAAAAAAAAAGAAAGAAACCCCAAATCAAAATCACATTTAAAACCCATCCCTTTTGTATTTATAAAACACTGAAAATACATGTGGGCATTACAGTAATAGTCCTTTGTCAATCATTATTTTCCACAAATTGAGGAGTTCAGTTAAAGTGAACATACTAACTCACAAAGGCATTGGCGTTAATCTGTCTGGGGGTGACTCCCTGCATCACCCACAGAACTACATCCAGTTCCAGCAGTTGACTCTTGCTCCATGTCTAGGAATCTGGACACGAGCGGCTGAGTTTCTGTAGCACTGTTTGCTATTGTGACAGTGGAGTCAGCTGCACAGATATTACTGGTTGAGGGTTCACTGGGGTCAGCACTGTCACTGTCACTGTCACTAGCAATTGTAATGAGAACAGGGCTGTTTTTTCCCACCCTCTCCTCACTATTATGTCTCCTACTCTTCCTCTTGTGTTTCTTCTTCTTCTTGTGAAGTTTCCGACTGTGACCCTCAGATTTGTCATCTCTGCTTGGACTCCTGCTTTTCCTCTTGAACTTTTTGTGATGCTTCTTGTATTTCTTTTTTGCATCATCTTTAACAGAATCAGTAAACAATTTGCTAGAGGGTTCCTCGTGATGCTTTGTTTTGTATTTCCTTTTCCTGCCATGTTCATCATGCCGTGATGTCTGATGTGAGGAGCTGGAGTTGATTCTAGATCTGCTTCTTGAGCGACTTCTGCTCCGACGTTTGGAGGAGTTGATTCTAGATCTGCTTCTTGAGCGACTTCTCTCCTGACGTTTGGAGGAGCTGGACTTAATTCTAGATCTGCTTCTTGAGCGACTTCTCTCCTGACGGTCCTTGCTTCGCCTTCTACTATGCGATCGAGAACGAGAGCGATCATGTACACTTCTGTAATAGCTGCTGTAGGATGAGCGCGTCTCTGTATAACATCTCCTGCTGCTGTCTCTTTCTCTGTAATGGCTATATGAATGCCAATAAGATGAGGTGTGGTGACTTGTCTCTTTTTCTCGTCTCCGCTTATGCTTGCTCTCTTTAGACAATGGGTGTTTCCTGCTACAAGTGGAGGAGTGTGTCCTGTTGCTGCGCGAGGATCCTTCTCTAGATCCCAACAACTCCCTTTCATGATGCCCTTTGCCATATTTATCTTCTTTTCTTGGGTGACTAGAGGTGTTCTCAGGTGAGCGAGAACATCTCGTTGGCCTCCTCGAGGTTCTCTGAGTGTCAGTGGGAGACAAATCAGACTCTGAAGTAAATCGAATGTGTTGGGGTGCCCGAGGGCTTTGTAGCTCTGCATTCTGCTCAGAATGTTCTGAATCAGATGAAAGCTGGACCAGTTCTGGAGTCCTTTCTGACACTGGCTTAACATAGCCGATAATAACACAGTCATCATCATTGCCAGCGAAATGCTCCTCTTCCACTGCAATAGCGCTAGTATTTGCTGGACGGTCTTGATGTGGCACAGCAGCAACAGACACTACTGCTTCCCCTACACTACTATCAGAATCCGAGTCCCTCACAGGGAAAGGTAATACCTGAGATGGCTCTGAGGAGTAGGATGGCCCTGGGGTCTCATCATCCCATGCTGTTTGGCTTAGGGTCAGACTAGGAGTGGCATAATCCTGGGATCCTGATACTAAAGAATCACTTTCATCCTCAGATATGGCGATCACAGAGGTTTCTGAACTGCTACCCTCTCCGGAGGGCCGAGGCAAGTCATAAACAGCACGCTGGTCATATGCCTCCATGTTGAACGGGGATTGAGCAAAACTAAGAAACTCATGCAGGAAGTGCTCTGTATGGGATAGCAAGAAGGGTCGAATCTCGTGTACAACAGCCTGGTCGTCCAAGTTATGTCGAGTGATCAAAGTCATGATTATGTGCTGCACTATGTTCACAAGGGAGCCGTGAGTACCATACAGAACAGTCAGCTCTCGTCTCAACCAAGGCACAAGCCTGTGGAGACAAGCAGGATTTCTTTTGAAGAACTCTGCAGAAGTCTCCCTGCTACGACCGCCATCCTGCACGCTCTGGACTCGCACACCTCTTCTGTACAAGGCTCGTCTGAATTTAACCATTTCTTGTTCGTGAAGACTTTGCACAGATCTTCCCTCTCTCTCTCTTCTTTGTCTTACTGCCAACCTCCTTAACATGCTGTGGAGATCTCTGTTGTGCCGCTGTGGAAGAGATCCCCTCAGGCCCTCAAATATGACCCCATGGTCAGGAGGAGGAGACGTTCTCCTCGGTGCTGGCCTGCGGTCGCCTGTAAGCGTGGTGCGATACCTGAATCTTTGCCCTGCCATGTTGCCAAATGAGCCATTTTCAGTTGGTCGCAGGTCAAACCTCTTGTAGTTATCTTCAGACTTAATGGTGTGATAAATTGAATTAAATGGCTGTTTGCACAAAGGGCATTCTGCTTTGTTCTTCGACCACTCATGGATGCAGCAGAAGCAAAACTTATGTAAGCACACATCCAGATATGATATGTTTTTGAAATGATCCAGGCATATTGGGCATTTTGATTCTGGAGATGCTCCTTTTGATACAGTGTTTAACACAACACCTGACAGGCGCTCCTTCATCTGTGGTGATGCCATAATCTGATGGAAGAAATATTTGAATTATTAGGATACTTGCATTTGCTACATTTGTGTATAAAAGTGATAAAGTGCTTAAGTTTAATTGAAATAATAAACGAAAAGAATAAGAATGAACTAAAAATTAGTATTATTATTTAAGGGGAATCAAGTCAAATCTGTCAAGGTGATCCAACTGTCCTGATATGATAATAAAGAAAACGTTTTCGTTAAAAAAAAAAAAAACACATATTCGACAGTATAGCATAATTTTTTATTATTTCTTAGGGACAAAAAGTATTATTTTAACAAATCAGCTTCACTGTTTAGTAATATTTAAAAACCGATTTAAAATACGGTCACATACATACAAATTAAGTGATCGTATTTACTCATCTTACCTATTTTTCTTATTATTAATAAACTAACTTATGACAGAAATAACATAATATTGGTATTTTACCATGTTTACAAAATATAAACAAACCAATATGGTGTCTATTTAAGCGCAATAAATTCATTTTTATTTAAAACAGAAATGAAGAGAAATATGAAAAACATCTCTTTCAAAACGCTGTTTTAAACTCACTCTTTTGTGTATTTGTTGAAACTTTCGAAGTAAGTTACTTAGATCCTCTGGATTCCGCTGGGAGCATCTCGCTTAAATATCCGAAACGAACAAAAGAGCATTATGACTTGCACTGTTTAATAATAATAATAATAATAATTGTAATAATGTTTTACAGAATCCACAAAAACATGTTGACTTGAAAATAATGTAACTTACTGCCTAACAAACCAGCGCCGTTTTAAAGATCAATACACGGTATCTAAGAAGCCTGTAACGCATTATGTCTTACGATTATTGCTACACCTTTACAGCTGCAAATATAAAAGCGCTTAATAACGACCAAAAAGAGATACAACAACTCTCAGTCGGTCTACATAAGCAATGTTGGCCATCATGACGTAACAAAACAAGGACATTGCGGAAGTGAAATCCTGTCAAACTGTCAGAACTTCCTGTTTTTCACTTCAAAATAAAAGTCTATCAACCATATGCGAGACAAAAATCAAAAACTGAGTTTTTACATTTTTAAGCGTTAATTATGTATCAGAGAAATAGCTCCTTATAGTTGTGGTTTATGCTTTTCATTTCATAATTTCAAAATACTAAAACACTCACAGATAATTCTGAGAACTGCTGACTAAATAACAACGACAAAGCTTGAGGAGCATTTAAGAAAATATTGTAATTTAGTATTCTAATATTCAAACAAAGACTTGGTTTTAGGACTTTTTCCCCTTATTATTTGTCATTGTCTTATTTGACATTTAAAGCATTGAATTGTAATACCTTTTTCAAAATCATGCAATAACATGTTATCAAGAATGTCACTCTTGACTCTTCATTGTGCTTTCAATTAAAATAATTCAAGACTCTTCTTTCATGTGAGATGTGTGGAGTAAAGGATTAAATTAGCTCAGTTTTATGGACCTCAGAATGTGATACTGTCATTCAAAGGCACAGAATAGGCATTCAGAATCTGTATAATAAATTTTATTGACATAGTATACACACAAACATGTTTTTACAACCAGTGCTGACAGGTGTGTCTATACTGAATATAAACTGGCATTTTCAGTGATGACCATGACTGTCTGCTTCAGGAAGATCGGGGACAACTTCTCCCGTTTCCAAAATGGTGTCTCCCTGAAAAACACACAAAGAAGGTGTGCATGAGAACATACATAAACATCAAAATGAGTGATTATTTGAAGGTAATTTACAAAACTCCTTTTGATTATTAGTGCAATAATACCATTTGGACCAAATATACTTACAGGAAACAGTCTGGGTTTAAGATCAACAATTCCATATGGCATTTTCTGTGGAAACAAGAAATATCTATTTGAACTTTAAATTCAGGCATGACAATGACATGATTGTAAAATTATATATATTGTAATAATTTGTAATTGTAATATTTATTTTTATTGTAATAATTACATTTGTATGTAAATAGGATTGAATTTTTTTCGATTTTGATATGCATTTAATGTAGGGGTATTCAGAAAATAATGAAATCTTATCTAAGCCTTAGAATTACCCTCATAATTATAACCTCTATAGTGGCTTGGACTTCTGTGTCATTTTAGGACAGAGCACACATTACAGTTATGTTCAATGGAAGCAGTGCAACTGTAAATGAAACAGTATAAAATCACCATGAACTTACACTGACATGGTACTTCAGGTAGTAATGCACGATCCAGGCTGGGATCAGAATCCGCGTGACAGCAAAAACACCGGCATTATAGGCTTTAAATGTCTGGTTCATCCGCATAACAAGATAAGACAAAATTGCATGTTATATTAGTATTGTACTGGTATAATGCTCAGAGAATTCAGTTCATTGCAAATACCAAAACAAAGCATACGTTTTTACTCTAGATGTGTTTAATCAGATATATAAATCAGTTATGGCATAAACTCACGTATAGTCTCCAGAGTGTCTTGGGCTGCAGAAATCCAGCCCAGAATCGCTCGATGCGGCCGGGTGCTTTGGGTGCAACAACGGGTTCTCGAGGACTAAGCTCCTGATCTTTGAGCCACTGCCGTCGAAGCTTTGTTAACTGGTCAAAGCGGAGTTTTTCATCCGCAGAGTATCCAGTCATACTGATTTTCTCTTATTCCTCAAATAAAGCCGAATTTACAATGACATCTAAAGAGGACAAACCTCCCAGAGTGCAACGCGAACTCAGGAACATCAACATAAATATCGGGGTTTTACACAGCGACACCTGCTGATCTGGAGTCAAATCACTATCGCGATGATTCGCACCACTACCACACGAGGTCGTGCGTTATTCAAAAAGCTGCCTGTGCTCTTTCGTCGACAGAAGAGTTCAATGTTTTGTTTTTTACTTTAGCATAGCTATGCTAGGCCCTTCTGGTAGATCATCTGGGTGCAAAAAGTATCTTTCTTCATTTATGGTTCAAAAGTAGTAATTGTTTGCTGACATATAAATTGCAAAAATGTAATTATAAAACATATTTTACCAGTTCCCAATTGGCAATTAGTCTATATTTTTCACTGTATGCTGCCTTTCAGGGCACACCTCAGTAAGTTAGAATGCTGGAAATTTTCTATGAAGAAAACAAAAATTAATGTAGGCTACTGCTCTATAATATTCTGAATATCAAACCTCTTAATGGCTGGATTATGGGTGTCTTTAAGAAACTGTGAATAATGTGTAGAAAAAGTCTTTGGAATGGCATTATGCATATTTGAAATACATATGAAACAACTCGTTAATTTTCCTATTTAAAATGCAAATTAACGCTAATATGGGGCATGCTGCATCGCTTATGATTTCTATTTATGGGCTTTTTTGCCTTTATTTTGACAGAACAGTAGAAAGAGAGGAAACAAAAGAAAAAGGGGAACAGGATCTGTAAAGGACCACAAGATGCAGCTGTGCAATGGGAGCACTGCCCACAAGTTTATTTATTTATTTATAATTAATTAATTAATTTATAATTTAGAAACTTGATATAGGCACTTTCATCTCATTTTAATTGATAGCAGAGACTCTCACTCACTATGCATATGTGTATGTGTGTGTGTGTGTGTGTATATATATATAAACAAAGGAATAATCCTTTTTTTTTTTTTTTTTTGAAAATGTTCTCGACGGTCGGGCCATCCAAGATACAGATCAGTTTATTTCTTCATCAGAATAGATTTAGCATTCCATCACTTGCTCACCAGTGGATCCACTACAGTGAATGGGTGCCATTAGAATAAGAGTGCAAACAGCTGCTGATAATAGCATCATAATAATACACAAATCTAGTAATCTACACAAATCCGGTCATTTATTTAACTTGTGCAGTGAAAAGCTTGGATAAACAAATTCATCAACTTCAAATGTTCCTCCCTCCAGTGAAAAAGTCATCTTGTCTGAATCTGGAGAGCAATATGCAGATCAAGCACAGTTTACAAGTGAACAGTCCAAATAAATAAATATGTTTGTGGATTTCAATGTGTGAGGACAACAGGGGATGGACTTTGTTCACTGGATGAAATGTTATTATGGATTATGGAATTGCCTTAATGATAGATTTGTTTCTCACAAACACAAGATTTTCAATTCACAAGACATTATGGATGGAATGGAGTTCTTCTGATGAAGACCCAAACTCATCTACATATGGCCTGAGAGTGAGCAAATTTAAATTTTGGGGTGAACTCTTCTTAAGTAACATGTGGAACAACTTATTCCACTCCCCTGTATCATTTTTTTTTTTTTTTTTAATTATGTTTAGTTCATAAAAATACCCAAACACACTGAAAAAATAGGTTGGTGTAGGATTTACTCAGAAATGTCTAGTAAATTTCACAAATACTTACAAAGAAGCAGCAAGTAGCACAGTGAATTTAATGTGAAAATTTGAAGTAGATTTGAAATAGTATTACAGATTAAAATAGTAGTTTCTTGTAAAATTACCTTCATTTTATTTATAGTTTTACAAAATATTTATTTTCCACATATTATGGAGATTGACAGTACTGGGCTAGAAAAACAATGATCTACACTAAAAACATATTTCTTTTTTACAAAGATTGTTACAAATAATGACTCTGCAGAGCCAGTATGTATAAAACATTTTAATTATTTATATTACAATACAAGAATACATAATACCTTCGAGTGTGGGCTCAAACAAAGCCAGCACCAGGTAAATATGTGTACGTACACACAGACACACACACAAAGAAAAAATAACACCTTTACAATATAATACAACATCTGAATGCATATTGTTTTCTAAAAGGAAATCTGTTCACAGGTCTCTGGCACAGAACCCTCCCTTTCGCAGTCTCCGCTTTTCCTCAACGGTTTTCCTCATGCTAAAACGCAAGCGTTCGGTGAGCTACCTGTCAACAAACTGCTCCATAAACACAAAACAAATAAAAGCAGGGGAGAGGAAAAGTGAGCAGAAAATATGGGTCACAAATCTATAGTCATATAAAGATAGAAATCTGATATTACACCTGATGCCTCCCAAAATTGGGAGGGGTTAGAAAAATAAAAGTCTATATCTAAAAGAATCTATACGGCAGGAATCTTTTCTTTCTCTCTTCTAGTGCTTTTATATGAATAACAAAAGGTAAAAGGAATTTTTATATAGCTATATATTTTTCTTGGTCACTCTGGTCTTTTTTAGTAGCCTTCACTGCCTGTCTTTATCCCATCTAGCTTCCCTGCTGCACTGACTTTAAGTATTCTCAATCATACATGCTCTGCAGAAAAACACAAAGTATCACTTGTTTCTTCCTGGTCTGGTCTGTTTTTTTTCTTTTTCTTTTTCTCTCCTCTGAGTGATGGAACACACATTTAAAATCCTTGGACACCTGGCACTTTCCACATAATTATATCTGTGTCTGTCTGCTGACATACCCTCATTTTAGTGTTTTAAAGCTTTCCCAAAAAACAAAAAACAAGAAAGAAAAGCCTGCAGCCACTGAATAGCCCTGTCTCTGTCACAAAGTATTTCTTAGATAATGCCAATGAAAGCTACAATCTCTTAGAGATGTTATAAAATCTCATGCCTAATTCTCTGAACTTTCAATCAAAGCATGTTAATGGGAGGTTCTGTGCGAGAGGTTTTTTGATTTATCAAGTCACTTGATCAACATACTGAAACACACTCAAAGAGAATAGTTTTGCTACAACAGTCAGGCATATCCATGACATAAATGTAAACTCTTCTTAAAAATTTAGCTTTAAAAAAGATATAAAACAAAACTAAACAAAACAATAATAATAATAAAATAAACCATTTTCTCCCTCCTCTGGAAGCCCGTTTCTGCCACGAAATAAAAAAAATAAAAATGATATTGCAATTCTGAGATTATATCTCATTTTAATATATTATAAAGTAATATATAAAACTCCATGAAGAAATGTCATAATTGTGAGATATAAACTTTTATTTTTTATTCTCTAGCCAGGGGAAAAAACCCAAAATTCAGTTTACACTGACAACTGTGTGAAAGTCAGAATTCTGAGTTTATATCTACAGAGAAACAAAGTCCGAACTTCGAGATAAAAAAAAAGTCACGATTACCTTTTATTTTATTTTTATTATTGTTTTCCATTTGTTTAATTATTATTATTATTTATTATTCCATGGCAGAAAACTGGCTTCCCTTCTCCTTTCAGTGTTTGCAGAAAATGGAGAGAAAAAAAAAAAACTCAATGTGTTGGTCACAATATGCACCATAATATTGAAACAGTGCTGCTTTCTAATACACCCCACCCCTTTACGAACAAAAGAATCATATTGCTGTATCTTTTCTCTTACGGGCAGAGGATCAAATACTATGATCGCCTTGAGCACACTTTAACACTAAACAGGAACTACCATTGGGAGAGTGTGGGGAAGACTCGAGCTGCCATTAATGATTGATTCCAATGCTCTACTCCCAAGGTCTTCCACTTCATTGTTTGAAATACAAAACTATAACAAGACAGCTATTATGAAACTTAAAAAGTAAAAACTATGAAAAGAGGTGGTTAGATAACGCTTTTCAATGGGGTGAGACGAGCTGCCACAAGAGAAGATGACCAGTGTCGGAGTGGATGATGTTGCATGGCAGAATGAAAGCACGTTTTTGACGAATTAAAAAAAAAAAAAAAAGAAAAGATGGAGGTCAGAGGTGACTAACCCAAATTTCTCATCAAAAGGACAAGGAAGAGTCTATTCTGAGGATGGAAGCTGTGGGGTGGCTGGCAGGTTGTGGTTTTGAGCAGGGTTGGAGGGATGTATGAAAGAGATTGGGAAAAGAACAGGGATACGACAAGTCAAGGCACAGCATGACAGTTAGGGACAAATGCCAGAGTTCGCCCAAACAAAATTAGCCAGGCCTCATTTTCTGTCATTTTCATCAAGGACTATTTAGGAAAATATAATACAAAAGCAACTACAGAAAATATAATATCACTTTCAGTGACCAATAATTTTTTTGGCTTCTTTTTTTTTCAAATATACATTTGTTTTGTTAATTTTTTTCTTGTTTCTTTTTGTGAATTATTTTGGTCTAACCTGCTTTGAAGACTGGGACTGTCTGTGACGAGTTGGAATCCCCAGCACAAAGAACTTTGTTTCATATACTGAATATTGCACGCTGCACTGCATATATACCGCTGAAGAATAAAGGCTTCAAAAATTATTGCAAGTAAGTTACGGGGAAAGACAATGAACTAAAAACATTAATATAATATTCTGACAGTACCAACACCTCAACAACAAAGAGCTCCCCGCCCCCTGTACACCTTCACAAGGTACGGTCATACAGTTGTGACTTGTCAGTTTGAGTGCTGCCATACACACACACACACACACACACAATATAAACAAAACAGAGCTACTCATCTTCTCAAATCTCTCAGGCTTGGTCCAGAATCAGTTCACTGCATAAGAAAGCCATAGCTTTTGCAAGTTTATTGCTACAACATTTACTACTGAAAGTGTTACATAAAGACTTCTACACTGATGTATTTGCACAGCACCATTGCTTTGTTATGAATCAACCATTAGATATTAATATTCTCTTTTCTTTCACAAAAAAGTAGCCAATTAATGAATCTTCATGGTCACTTTAACTGCGTGGGGTGAATACTGAAATAGAATTCATTCATTCCTAGAAGTGCCCTGAAGTTTTGTCCTTTTGCTCCCTTTCCATTAGTTTATTAGGGAGTTTATTAGTGTCCCTAATGCTATGATTTGCACTTTCAAGAACCACACAAGAATCCTGTTTAAACCCATTACGCAAAATGAACTGACACACAAGCAAGCTCTATTCACAGACCTAGTGACCTGCCTGCCTAGATAGCATTTTGGGTATTATAGACTTGCGCCCCAATTTTGGAATAGCCATAGACTGCGTTTACATAAATGCACAGATCTGATCTTTTGATCATATCTGATTTTTTGTCCCATCTGTTTATATTCATATAAGACACAACTCGTATATGATATGTGCGTCTAAATTAATTCTCATCCAAACTAGAACAATTCCTTTGGTGATCACTTTCAGCAACACAGTTGACCTTCTGGTTTTGGATGTCCGTATATAAAATTTAACTGTCATTGATGTTTGAAACACAAAATGTGACTGATAAATTAGTCAAAGTTTCCATTAGATCTAGAATTCTGAAGTGAAAAAAAAATAGCGCTGTGAGATTACATTCACTTGAATGAATTTAAGAGATGCGTGGTAATTACCTGCATCTGTGCAGTGTCTTTATATCATGAATCTATGAGTTTAAGTACTTCAAAATCAGTGACGTTATCACTTTGTCGCTGAAAAATAAAATCTAGCATTCAGTAGAGAATCTATTCTATTCATAAAATTCATTGAGCATGTTTCTATGCTCCTGAATGTTGCGGTGTGTGCATAATCTACTAATATAAAGTTTCCTAATCTAAAGTGATTTGTGCAAGTGCGTACAGGCATGTGTGCGTCATAATATAACATTAAGAATAGTTATATTGTGGGTAAATGTGTCGCCCTCACCAGTGGTGGCTTGGAATTTACAGGTTTAGACATAGGTCAGATTTCCAGATATCGAATATATATCTACTTTAAAACTACATGCGGATTTTTGTGCAACAATATCTGATCTATGTAAAAAAAAAAATAAAAAGTAAAAAAAAAATCGGATTTTGTGCAAGTGTAAATGCAGCCAAAAAGTACACAGGAAAACCATGCTGCCTTGTGACATACACATAACCAAGCCTATGTGGAGTTTTTTTGTTTTTTTTTTCCTTTTCAGTTAGGATACTGCGTTTATGTAGGCAATAGACAGCTAGGCAGTTACTAGGTTTTGGAACAGAGCCACAGCTTCTCATACATACACAGCAGAACAGACAAGTTAAAACTGCATTACCACACCACATGTTCTTACTAAAACCACATATTGCTTCTCTGTGTGTATTTGTGGGGTTAGGGAGGGTTTGATATAAAGCGTTGCAAGGGTTGAGAGGGAAGAGAGTTTTCTGAGGAGTGGAAATCAGCCGGGTGTTTCCTGCCAGCTGGGAGTGGCTGATGGGTATGTCGGAGGTGACACACTGTTGCGGTCTGACACGGCCTAGCAGATGTGAGCCTGTAATCTGTGGGAATGTGAATGGTGGCCTCCATCGCTGGAGCTGCTCTGCAGGCTGTAGTGGTCCTCACCATCGCTAACACTGTCCACGCTATCACCCTCACCTGGTGTGAACTCCATGCCCTCTATGTCAACGTCCACTTCTGTATACACACAGAAATAAAAACTCATTATTAGTGATTTTTAAACCTCAACCAATGACCTCAAGAATAAAAGAATATTCTAGGTTATGTTAAATCTAATTTCTATGGATGGCAACTCTGAGATTTTAACTTAAATAAATTAATGGGCAATACAAGTGGTATGGTTATGCTTATGAAAAAGTGTGCTTATTTAATTTCTTTTTCTTTTTTTTTTTGCAGAGCTGCTCGCTTACCAACTGTTTTTTTTACTGTACATGTATGTATTGTGAGACCGCTTCCTGTTTGTTTGTACATAATGAGGGGTGAGGAGCTGAATTATCATTGATAATCAACAGCAAATATATACAGGCTGTTCATACTGCAGCTGAATGCAATACAAATCTGATTTTCTGCACACTTGCTCAATTGCCAAGCTCAATTTTTAATTATAATAATTTATGCCATGGTCTGTCTGAATACTCGATTCTGATTGGCTGGCAGGTGTTGATTAAATTCGTTGAACTGCACAGGTAGTTCCTGGTCAGTTTAATCACGTTCTATATTAATGCGCTTCCTATAAACATTGGTAACCATAGTAACATACAGTTACAGTTAAATAGTAATACAGATGAAAATAAGCGTCATTTTTATTGTTCCGGTCAAATATTGCAGCGCAAATATTATTAACATCTTTAATATGTGAATGCTGGCAAATGACGTGATAATCAACGGCTAGCTGTGCATTAAACGATTTGAATGCACGACGTGGAGGCGAAGAACCGCCCGATGGTTAATGCAACAAAAAATATCTATATTTATGGCTATATATATAAAGTGATTAGATAGATAGATAGATATAGCGATTGGTCATACAGTCTGTGTAGTTCATGGTAAATACAGTATGTGTGTAGCATGTATAACTGCTGAAAGTATAGTGCTTAATTTATTTTTTTTAATGTTTTATTGTATGTAAGTGAATATCAGCATATACGTAAGTAAGTGATTATTTCAGCTGTGCTGTACCTTGCTCAGAGTCAGTGGAGATGGTGGAGCCCATGCTGTCAGTGCGAATGCGCTCTAAGCCCTGTACAGAGAGCTGCTCCAGGCGCCGTTTGAGGTAGCGATGTTCTCTCTGCAGTTGCTCCTTCATGTTTAGAGCCTTTCTGTCCTGTTCCTCCAGCTTCTGCAGAGCATATGTTTCCACTGATCAAACCACAGAGCACAGAGACACCACACCACATGACATGTATCATCTACCATTGCCTAGAGCATGCACAGTGCAAGAAATCCACAATTTTGTGAGCTAAAAAAGGGAAACAATCACATTAACAGAAAGACAGATCTATGCTGCATGACAGGAAACCAGGCAGGTTGAGCTAAAATACAGTGTAACAAACAGGAAAGAAACAAAAGGGTCAGCAGGCACATGGTACTGGGTTTTCTTTGTCTTGTCTCTTTCACACACTTTAAGTGACAGTTTGTTGAACACTTTCCAGCATATTATTGTGCACAACTTAATTAGTATGTTAAAAAAGATCTTATTTCAAGTCATTTATTTTTTATTTATACAAATATCATGAATTAAGCTATTCATTCACAAATATCATTACGTTTTTGGGGAGCATTTTACAACTTCCCTTGGCTTAAAGGGGTCATATGATGTTGCTAAAAAGAAAATTATTTGGTGTATTTGGTGTAATGCAATGTGTTTACGCGGTTCAAGGGTCAAAAAACACATTATTTTCCACATACTGTACATTATTGTTGCTCCTCTATGCTCCGCCTTTCTGAAACACGTTGATTTTTACAAAGCTCATCATTCTGAGAATCGAGGTGTGCTCTGATTGGCCAGCTATCCAGTGCGTTGTGATTGGCCGAATACCTCAAGCGCGTGATGGAAATGTTACGCCCCTTACCGTATTGTGATGCCATGTCCCAGCGCGACGAAACTAAAACAATAAAACCCATTATAAACGAGGCATGTTGCATTCAGGACATAATTACTGATTATAATGACTTATATGGTCTTTTTACGCATTGCGTTGCGCCGCGTAAACATAACACCATGTCTGCATTTGATTGTAGAAACGCCAAACAAGCACTACTCTACACTGCTAAAAACTCACATTTGAATAGTCAGTAGCAAATTATTTAAATGTCAAAACGTACTTACAGGCTGTGAGTCAGAAGCAGAAATTGCATCATGTGACCCCTTTAAAAAAGTGATTTTAAAAAAAATATATTTTAAGAGTGATTTTGAAATTCATGAGGGTCTGCGGGGCTCCTCTCTATGGTATCATTTTCTGTTTTGCTTTTTTCCCTTCATGCCTATGCATGTTGGATGGACCACATGACTATGTTGGTCGCACTACATAACTTTGATTTGGCAGATGAGTTGTTTTAAAATAATAATAAGCAGTGAAACGTTTTCTTTTCCAGAATTTCATTCTTTTAATCAGTTTTTTCCCTTGATGATATCAGGACAGTTGTATCACCCTAAAATGTTTTCTTCATAGTACCACACAAAAATATCAATGTGAATCTTAATTCAGCAATTGCCTCATATAATGCTGCAATGATTCAATGATTTAAAGCTTGGAATAAATTACCATCTTAATCATGTCAGTAACTGTGGGTCATCTGAGTTGCAACATGGAGAGTGACAAACTTCCTGTAGACAGTTCCTGATCAACTTCCCTTCTGACTGTAACTGCTTTAAGCTGCTCTAACCGCTTTACTGCTTTGCAAACAAAGATACTGTCAGAAAGATGCTGATTTGTTTGTACCTTGATGTGCATTTTGGCGCGTTTGAGCAGGCTCAGTGTGGTGTGACGGGTGCTATCAGGACCCAAAGGCACGAGCTGTTTCAACTGCTCCAGGTACAATCGCAGTTTGGCACGTCTGCAATAAATAAAGAAAAGGTTGGAGTGAAGTATTACCCTGGGATAAATTTAGACCTTTAGAACTGATTCAGGATGCTGCTGTGGGCTGCTAACAAAAAGGCTGCTGGTTTGAAGCCAAGCAGGCATGACTGAGGAACTAGATTTATGAGATGTGATTGCAGCTTTATGTAAGAGGACTGGTCCTGTGATTCATTTAAAAATAAAAT
This sequence comes from Onychostoma macrolepis, assembly GCF_012432095.1. NCBI lineage: Eukaryota > Metazoa > Chordata > Actinopteri > Cypriniformes > Cyprinidae > Onychostoma > Onychostoma macrolepis. The sequence goes on from NC_081155.1 coordinate 29,766,691, forward strand.
TCACCAAAACTATACAAAAAGACTCCACAGATACTAAGGACATGTCACGTAATGCATTTATATTGACAGGGGCATAGAAAACAGAATTAAGGGGGACAAAATCGTTCAGTATAAAGGCTCTTTCACACCAAACCAAAAGTGAAACAAACCATTGGTCTATAAATATCATGTGCGAAATTAGTATTTTGTAATTAATACTACCAGATGAAAAGCAAATTCATGGCTTGTCAAAACAAGTGGATTGACACAAACAGTGAGAAGTCTTAGTGCTGTTCTACTCTATATCAGAAATCTTAGCCCTTAATTAAATTTCAGGACTGGAAGTAACTGCAGCTCAACATAGTGGCTGTAGTAAAGGAAGCCCGCGTTTCATCTAAAAGAGGCAACAGCTTTTCTTGAAAGCATCAGCTTTTTTTTTTGGAAATAAGAAAAATTATATTATTAATTGTTCTTAAATTTTATCTGTGATTTGATGTTATTGATATGGTAAGACTTTTCCATCTTTCCGATTTAAAGTAGATAAAAATATCTGTAGATCGAGTTACCAAGGCGGTTGCAGAACAAACTGACTTTCCAGAAATAGACTTTGCCAGAGTCCATCAGAATGAGGCGACTCAGGCAGACTGGGGCTCTAATCTGGAGGAAGTGACCCTTTTTGGAGAAAGAGACCATTGACTGTAGTGTGTTCAGCTGGTGTGGGCAAAGCCAGCCCTTTTACACCTCTTAAAAGAGAAAAAAAAGACAGAAAAATGTTCATACTGTATATGACTGACTCTCATGTTAATATCCACACACAACTTTAATCACCAGTTCTCAAATGCACAAAAACATCTTCATCTGCAACAAATCGTTACTTGCTTACATAAGTGAAATGGAAGTGGATGGAAATGTAACTCTGTAGCCTTTATGAGCGATACCTAACCTGTGAAACCTCATGAATGACTCTACAATGACCATGACACATGCACACCTAACAAAGTTAAGCTTATTTGTTTTTACTGTGCCTCCTCTTCATTGTCAAAGAGATCTTAAAGAGCCTTGCACTGTTTGTGGAACAAAAATTAAATCAAGTCCACAACTATGTAACTAAAAATAAAACATAAAAAAAAAGAAAAACATTCATTTACAATAAAGGCAATATTATTTGCCTAACTTTTGTTGGCCACATTTCTTAAAATACTGTGATGGAAGTAACTCAAGGTAAAAGCTTTGGGGAAAAATTTATGAACGTGCCAAGTTAACTTGTTTTGATACTTTTTGTGGTTCATCTCGATTAGTTTTATTCAATCAACTGGTACCACATAAGCTGCTACAACCAACAGACTGGGTCCAGTCTTATTTGCAACCATACGGTTGTACTGATCAAAATAAAATTTCAACAGCAGAAAGCCTGGAGAGTGAATTATAATACAGTGTACCTACTAACATAGAGGCTATTGAAATAGGCCAGGCTTCACATCATCATAACTCTGTGAATGATTAACATAAGCTAAAATAACAGGACATTGTGTCCTGAGCTTCTCTTTCTGGTCCTTTGCTGTCTGCTTTTCACAGCAATAGTGCACATGTATAATATCAATCAATAATGTAGCCAGACTTTTCATGCAAATATTTGTTGAAATAACCCGTAAGGTTTCAACTCCTGAAAATCTGATTTCACCAAAAGTGCAGTGATCTGATTTCTGGGTCAAACAGTCAAGTCAATTTTATTTGTATAGCAGTATTCATGATACATAATGTTCCAAAGTAGCTTTACAGAACATGGGGCCTTAAAACCCCCACTGAGAAAGCATAATTTGACCGTGGCAAGGAAAAAATCCCTAAGATGTTAGGTAGGATAAGAAATAAACTTTGGAAAAAACTAGACTCAGCTGGGGTCAATTCAGTCAAAGTAATAACTAATACATGCACTTGACTTAAACTTAAATTTTACATGGCTGAAAATTCACAAAGGAATTCTTGTGGGGTAAACTAATTTTATGAGACGCATAATCAGTTAATGCACAACTGTACAAATTTCTACCTGCAGATCTGTGAAAACACAGGAATGTTGGGTAACCTGCAAAAAACAGGCACATCATGAGTTCCACTATAAACACATACAGTAAAGTTGCAGGTTCAGGCACATCGTCAGTGAACAGAATTGCTGTGTTAACACAGATTTTTGCTGACCATTCCAGCGGAGATTATTTCACTGTTTAATTTTTAAAACCATGTCTGAGATCCCTGCATTGTGTTTCATTCTGCTGCACTACATCCTGGTGTTTTTTGCATAGAAGAATGTGTCCTGTGTTAATGCCCCCTAAGAAATGTGTCTGAGCTTCAGACAATCCACTAACTAATTAATTATCAAAATACACAGTTTTGCATATCCACGTGTAGACTTCAATGTTAATGCCTTTTTTGATAGGGTATCATTACACGGTAAAATTAAACGAGTCTTCCACTGACCAGTTGCTGCTAAACTAAAGACTTGCTTTCAAATACTGAACATTTAAAACCATGCTATACCAAGCTACTGCACCTCTTTCTCAAGCTCCTGATGAGTCAGCAGAGTGAAGCAACTCATGAAAAAGACGATGCAGAAAAAAGAAAAGAGCAGACATGAAGTAAGAGTGTGGAGGGTGTCTTCCGTCTCCCTCTTTGAGTAACAGACTAGGCAAGAAAAGGGCATGTTCTTCAGTCATGACGCCGGCACCACATCATCACCAGAGTTTCCCAAGGCAAAATAAATCCTAAAACACACCCTGAAACCCACATATAAAACTACAAACTTGATTTTTTGAACCTCAAATAAAAAAATCAAACTCTCATCAAAACTGTAGTATCTTTTAGTGTCAATGGTTTTGCCTCTTGTACTGTACCCGCCAAGCAGTGATGTTTGCCTTAGCAAACACCACTAATAAAAACTATAAATAGAAAATAATAATGTATTCAGCTCCATTGGCACCTCCCAAAACACTCTTGAAGTCACATATTAACTTGATTGATGGCCCGCTATGTACAGGTAATCTTACACACTATTTCAGAAATAAACATAACTGTGGCTTGGAAACTTTTTTAAAAGACATTTTGTTTTCCTGCCTCCATTTCTTTGCTGAAATTGACAAATGTCATGGGCTTGTGGAGAGCACTCCGCAACAGCACTTTATAGCATCTCAAGTTCAAGTCCCGCCTCGATGTCCTTTCCCAAACCCATTCCCTTTCTATTGCTACTCTATTGTCTGTTAAATAAAGGCAAAAAATTAGACAAAAAAACTGTTGCTTTCTGACATTGGCTGATAATCAGAGATTTATCCTGTCAATAAGGCATTGAAAGGTTATAGGTGTTTTTTTTTTTTTTTAAATAAATTGCACACAGAGAGCAAACAGTGCAACACAATGCTCCAATCGCAATATGATCACTGAAGCTGTCAAAACCACATTTTACTGTGGGTATCGGATGCTTTTCTTTGTCACATTCGACAAGAAAAACGCTTATTAAAACATGCACTTGGCAAAGCGGCACTGCAGACAGTGCTCAGTACGGTCATCTTTCATGAAGGAACATACTGGAATTATTATGTACATAATTTCTTTGAAATTCATGATGGGTGCCAACAATTGAGGAAGGGCACCGTAACTTGGAAGATACCTTATACTTTAGAACAAAACAAAGCTGGACTGACTTAAAACAAAAAAAGGTTAAATGTCTGAGTGGCCCCACAGATCTCAATCCAACTGAACATTAACTTAAAAAAAAAAAAAAAAAAAAGCTGCAGTTCACAAAACAATCCCCATGCAACTTGATAAAGCTTGAGAAATTTTGCCAAAAATGGGCAAAAATTGGAGAAGCAAGATCTATTGGTGGATTCACCAAAAGACACTGACAGCAGTGACTGCTGCCAAAAATGATTCTACCATGTATTTGCCTGAGTGGCAAACATCTAATATTGCATCCTTTACATAAAATGCCAAAAGCATCAGAAGAAAAACAAACAAACAAACATTTATTTTTTTTCCAAACACAGTGGATATGACCAGAGATCATCTTTTCATGGAACACTCTGGAATGGGTTGCATGTCAGAGGCCCTGTTTCCTTCTGTTATTAAGATGTTTTAACACACTAAGGTGTTGTGATTCATTCACCAGCCAGACATATTGTAATTATGAGTTCTTGGCCCATAAATGACCTAATAAGAATTACTAAGAATTCTAGATGGTACATATATCAGAATATACACGGTAAAAAGTGATAAGCTGACTTAACTTAAAAAAAATGAGGAAACCTGTTTTGTTAAGTGAATTGTCAAGTATTTACTTAATTTTAAGGCAACGGGTTTCCTCAATTTTTTTAAGTTAAGTCAACATCACTTTTTACAGTGTAGTTGCTTAAAACTCAAATCTGCGGTTTATTTATAAAGACAGCACCTATTTGATAATGTGCTTTGCCGATTTCGGAGACGTGAGCTCCAAGCGATCAGCAGGTGCTCAGTGCTCATGTTTCCTGATGAGAGCAGCTTCAACTCGGCTAGTCCTTCTGACATTTGCCGCTGGCTCTGATGTCTCTGTAGTGGTTAAACATAAGATATAATTCGTTTGGGGTAAATCTAACAGGTAATCTTTGGTCTTTATTCTATTAATCTATTAATATGTTAAAATAAAAATGAAGAGGCAATACTGTTATTATATACAATATTTTGTTTCATTGTAATGCATGTACGTTCCCTGAACTACATTTCTGCGGCTATTAATATGTTTAAATGAAAACGAAAAGAGGCAGTGGTGTTTGATATCATATTTCGTCTTATTGTAAAATACAGTGAGGGAAAATTGCAGTAACCAAGGTGAGCTGACTGATGTTATCAAGTACGCTGCTCTTTGCAGACTTACCGGACTTGCGTCGTCCCGTCTGCGGGAGTTCACACTCCCGAGTCGAACTCGCAAAGTCCGAACTACCGAGGGCTCAAGTCCGAAATTTGCGTACTTGGTATTGAGAAACGCACGCAGACCAATGTCACCAGACTATTTGCCTAATCTTCTTGGTACTTTAGACCGCGATGGGAACGCAGACAACAACAGGTCTGGGGGAAATAGTTCCTGGGACAAATTGTGGAAAAGCGGCTTATGTTGCTGATTTGTGATGTTGAAAGGAGAGTGTTGATTTGATCTGATATATGATATAGACAATATCATCTATACATCGATAATATATAGAGATCAGTGATCGGAAAGCAAGTCTGTAGTGAATTATAATGAAAGATTTTGCAAGTTATTTTAATTTTACATGCTGTATTTCAATCATTATAAAGGTGTGATGTACAGAACAGCTGATTCACAATAAGTATATAAATTAATTGCTTGACTTTCATGGTTGTTTAATGTAATGTTTTATGTTGTTTTAATACCATGCACAAATAATAGTTTTCTAAAAAATAATTTTGATCATTCTGGTTTATTGTTCACAGTATAATTATTATGTTTGTTTAGGCTACTTCCAAGCATGACTTTCCCAAACCTGTTTTGCATAGCTGAATTCTAGAGAATGTTTTTACTTTAAAATGCTAATAAGGCAGACAAACTTTAGACAGCCTCAACATTCTCTCTCATGCAAATATAAATTAGAAAACCTTTCAAACTGAAAGGAGGAAGTCTACTTTGTGTTCATTATTAATAACTAATAAGGTTTAATTAACAATTTGTTACTAAATAACATAAATAAACGGCTAAATTACTAATTTGTTACTTGTGTTAATTTGACTTTCCACAGCACTTTGAATTAGAGAAGTCTGTGCCAAAAAAGGTTCAGGATGCTTAGATTATCAAAAACAAGTACTTCCATTGTGCACATTCAAACAGCATTGTAGGAGAGTAAAACGTTGAGAGTAAAAGTCACTGTTATCATTAAAACTTCAAATTCTTGTCAATTAAACATAGCACACCAGCGAAAGGGACTTCAATTTAGACAGGACAACGAATGGATAAAAGTTTCTTTCCTATCTTTTGATTGGTCATGGTCAATACAGTGTTCCAGCTGTGCTAAAATAATATATGACATGCATCCATGGCACAGATAAAGAGACAAGTACATATACAAAATTAACATTTTGATTTAAAACAACTGTCCTTAATTTATGTAATAAACTTTTTATCAAACCAATGAGGCTGCACATTATTCAACAACAACCTCCAGCCATGACATTATTCACAATATAGCACAGCCTTTAGTACATTTGTTTAACTAATTTGACGCTCCTGCACAGAAGTGCCACAACAGGAAATTACTTGACACTGAAAGGTTTTTCTCCCTTGTATTTCTATACGTCTCTTCAAAAAAAAAAGTCATAAACCTGCCTGTATGGTTTTCCTGTTTTCCCTGGTACTCTGTCTAGTGTTGTTAGTGGTTCAGAGGTTCCATTCTGACAAAGGACATGACTGAACATATTTCTCACAGAGCAGCAGTAATCAATTCCTCAAAATCAAGCATGTGACAGGCAAACTCCAAGAAATCAGCACAAGGAAAACAAATTTCACACGTGAAAACACTCAAGCTCTGGCGCAAACATAAACAGCACAAAATTGTGTGACATATTGTAATTAGTTTACTTTAACTTTTATTTAGCAGTGTTACTAACTACAGCCACCTCTTTCTTCAGGATTTGAAATCAACATTTTCACTCTCCAGCTAATTTGGCTAATAAATTATTTAAAGGTCATTCAGAACTTCAACTAACCATGTCCAAAATAATAATAATAATCAAAAATAAACTTGATTATTGAAGTCACAGCTTATATTTAAAAATATTTATTATAAATCGGGTTGTGAATCACTAAATTGTTTTCATTCTTATGACAGTCTATCATTATTTGAAATTGGGTGAAATTTCAAACAGCCTTTTTGTGCACTTGAAGGGTAATGCAGGAAAATAGAGTTTATGTTGTTGTATACAGATCACTCCAAAATTAAATATTGTCAAGCACATTGATTAGCAGACAGGCTGACAGTTCATAACGTGATCAGTTGTTTCTTCACAAAAAGCATTAAAGCTTCCACTCCGATGTACATTTAAAAAAGCCAACCCAGGTGTCCGATAATGACATTGAAATTCATGCTCCAAAATATCATGTAAATACGACAAGATTATACCCCAACATATAACTTCATGATCATAACATTCTCATGCCTTTTGAGTCAGCGTATTGACAGCAAATAATTCATATTGAATGCAGAGGGTTTACCGGCAGTGTCTCAGAAACACTTGTAAAGTGACACAAATATAATTTATAATATAAACATATGCTGCCAAATTGGCTATTAAGTTGATTATCACCCACATATGGCAAATGCTAATTTCAAACCTGCTCATTTTTATACAATTAAATAAATCATTACTACAAAACACTGGCTTTTAAGATATATGCAAATCCATTATAATCCATAATAGGTATGTTCTTACCTGTGTTTTTCCAGCTCATTGTGTGATGACCTGAACAACAAATAAACAGAAGCATGGATGAGTTTGGTTAATAAAAATAAGAAGAACACTGGCTATTTACTTATTTAATTACTTAAAAAAAAAAAAAAAAAAAAAAAAAAAAAAACAGTATACTGACTCTGTACTAAATATGTAAAAAAGCAACTCTGTATCTCTGAACAACTGCTACATGATGTTTTTCTAATGATAGAGTGAAGCTGTTGATCTACTGTAAGGCAAATAAATTAAGAATCGTTCAAATTAAAATCAAAATTGTTCCCATTAATGTACTTCCTGAGTAAAAACGTTTCCTAGTATCATATAAAGCAGGACACTCTAAAGACTTTAAAAAAAATCACAAAGGAAACCATTAATTCAACACAAGACTTACCCATATACATATATATGTATATGGGTAAGTCTTGTGTTGAATTTAATGGTAATGTTCTTCATATAATAATATGGTCCAAAAGGAACCTCGAAAAGCTGCATTTGTTGGTTAACACCACATATGCACTCTTGTTTGCCACTCGGTCAAGATGTTATTAATTTTGAATGAACAAAAATGGCCCCGTTGTCAAGCACAAATATTCAACAAATTATCTTTGAAACCCAAAAAAGGAGCAATATTAAATGTAATAAATTTTTACTTGGAAAGAATGCATGAATAAATTAATGTACAAATGAAATGATTTTGGTGCTCCCTGGCCCCTTCACACACTACATGCTGTTCTGCTTTGAATTCTACATTATACACAAAACAAAATAATTCTACATGGCCTTACTGTGTCCAGTAGACCGATATCACTGTAAGTAAAGCACAGCATGCACTCAATGACGCAGAGGAAATTCAGCATGCTACAACGCATTGCTATTTTAGTCCAGAGTAAGAATGCTGGCGTGTATGATGGGGCAATGACATTTTCTCCAAACAAACAAAATATAGGGAATGTAATGCATGCAAGATCAAAACAAAATATATGGGTCATAGCATCAGTTGTTAAGCGTATCTCAAAGCTGCAGTGTGCAGTTTCTGCACCACTAACGTCATCACATGGGATTGCAAAAATAATGATATCATGTTTCCCTTATTATTCACCCACATAATGAAATTGCTGCACATGACAGGTAAAAATACAGGCACAATGTTAATATCTGAGGCTAGCGCAGAATTTATGGTGTTGGGAAAAAAGCTTTAACACTACTTAAACTCCACAATGTCAGCAGATGTTTATGCAATTTGGAAAATAATTCCAAAAAATATTCCTAAGTAGGTTTTGGTAAAAGCCAGAAAACATTGCAAATTTCCTGGAAAGCCCTAATTCCATAGATTTCCTTTTTTTTTCAGTGCTTTCTATGCATTTGTGGGGGAAGGGCTGCACACTAGGCTCCTGCTGTTTTGCTTTGACTTTGCAAGGAAAGGGGGCTAATGCAGCAAAACAGATCCAGGGGTCAAAGCTCTCCAGCAGCTGACTTGGGTCTGTTCACACCACACCCAACAGTGAGAGTTTAACCACACCTAAAGTACACTACTTAAAAGCATACTGTCTATGACATATACATGTGTCACATAATGATCTTATTTGTTAAATTCAACAAGAAGTTAAAATGTAAAGAATAGCAACTTGTAAATAAAACATTGCTTCGACATTTACTGTTTGTATGCAAGAATGCATGAAGAAAAAATGCTTGGCAAATTTTATGCATGCAAACAAGTGATATAACTTTAAATGTCTAACAGGTTATATATGCGAAGGAAATCAGCATATTTGCTGATTAGAAGTGTACAGCTACTGCATATATGATAAATACTTAAAATGCACTGACGTTGCCAGTTGTCTTTAAACAACAAAAAGTTCTTGGTGTTTCGACGTGAAAATGATTGATTTGAAGGGAGATGACAGTTGTGGTAAAGAGAAAGCAGCAAGAGCAGCAGAAAGTTAACGCTGTACGCGTGGCAATGTTTATACACAGCCAAGCCCAACAACAAAAATGGCGATTACATGGAGAATAAACATCGTTTGCGTGTATTCATTCATTAATATAGCAATGTCATTGCACTGTTTACCTATTGTTGTGGCTTTTTCTTGAAATAGGAGAGGATTTAGTTTTCTTTCTGGAAAAGTCACTATCGTACGGCAAAACAGATGCGTAACCGTGTTCAGCTTCTAGTGAGAAAGTAAACAAAACCAGCATTAAATACAGACGTGCGTGATTCGGATAACAAAAACGAGAATGCTAGAAAGTTAGACATTTGGTGTGTTTTAAAGTCAAGCAGTTTAACATTTAACAAATTACGCTGAACTATCAACTTACTGTAAAGCAAACACCCCTCCCCCAGGTTACATTTGACGGAAAATGAAAACGAATCAACATTTTAACAGAGGCTGGGACGAATGTCATTCACGCAAGTCCTCTCATTCTGATTATTGCATATTTATAGACTTAATAACTCACAGTAACAAGATGTCATCGTCCTTTTGGGCTTGAATTAAACTACACTTGATCCGCCGGCAGGTTTATAAGTCACATTAGACCAGCACAACATCGAAATATTAAAATGCAAAGACTATTTTTAGTTGGCCACACAAACATCATTATATACCTCTGTCTCTTCTTTCCAAATACTCTGCTGCCTCAAGAAGAAGTAGAAGAGAATTAAGTTCCATTCCGGTGTATTTACAGAAATAAAAATAATACAAAAATACGTGTTGTACACTGTTTAACAAATGGTATAAAACAAAGGGAGGAAACAAAACAAAACAAACAAACAAATAAACAAAAAAAGTGATGACGCTGGATGTGGACAGTTCAATTCTGAGTCGTAGAGACTCTCGAGAAAAATTAATGCAGACTGCACGTAAACTAAAATCTGGAGATCGATTGATGGCTTCGTCGTCCAATCAGACAGTAGAAAAGTATGAAAGGCGGAACTTAAAAACATTTGTGTCCAATCAGAGACTTCAGAAAAAGAAGTTCACAGGAAAGATGTTGACACATTGTGAAATGTCATATGATTGGTTAGTCAGTGATAGTAACAAGGTTGAAGCCATGCCCTAGCAACAGTACGGGTGACTCAACCCCTAAATCGCTCATTGGTCTGACATACTCTATACAAGCTGCTGATTGGACAGAGGGAAATGTTGGGCGTGGTTTCTTATAACCTCGTTTAGTGAACTATTGCTGGCAGCGACAAAGTTGTCTCTGGAAGAACTCGGCGAAGGGAAATGTTTTTGAGAGTCGTGATTCTGATCGTTTACCGAGCTACAATCACATTAAAATTCTAATGCAACTCACTTATTAACGTTTAAAAAGTAAGATGTTAATTAGCTAATATTTATTATTAAATAAAACCATCGAAGTTTGCTGATACTCTATTGACGTCTAGGGTGCGGTTGACTGTGAAATGGTCATCCTTCTGCACTATTTGTTTTTTTTTTACTAAGTGGCTACTTTCTAGAAGCTTAAAGCAAGACTTTAAAATAAGTTTTTCTGATTTTGTAAGTGTAAGAAAAATATTTAGATTTTGTGTGTATATTTATAAGGTTAAAAAGAATTTACAATAAATATTTTTTTTAATTATTTGCAGTAATAGCTGGAAATGTAACGGCTATGGAATGCAATTCCATGACAGCTTGAAATATTATAAAAATACTTGCTGCATAATGATGGCTATCACAAGTTGTTCTTTGTTGCTCTGTCCTTGCAAGAACTTGGTGTTCTTGTTAAAAATTCAGCAGAATTTGCAAAACGTGTTCAAAACCAAATGTTTACGTTTGCAAGTCACAAAACATGTATTTTAGCCATTTCTGAATGTTGTTAACATAAGTCAGCAGAAGGATCTATCTATCTATGTATCTATCTATCTATCTATCTATCTATCTATCTATCTATCTTATCTATCTAACCAGTTCATCTTTTGAGATTTTCAGAAGAAAAAAAAAAGAAAAAAAGAGGTTAAACATGACAGATTACCCATTATGGCTTAACCGGCCTATTGCTTTTAACATTATATTCCTTTAGGGAAGAAAGAGTATACTTATAAAGGCTGAGCTGAGGTGTTATCATTATCACAGAGCAGGGAAAAGTGATAGTAAACACATTATTTTTTAAAACTGAGAGGGGAAAGAAGCCAGAAAGAAACAAGAAGAAGAATGAGACCAAAAACAGAAATCGCTGACCTCCACTCACTCTATAGACAAAAAAAAAAACACAGCTGTTTCTAATTGGTAACTCCGCACCGACTGCTGACCTACATTCTGCTTGAGATTCTGAACTCGGCAAAGGAGAGAAAGAGAGAGGGAAAAGGAGACAACACAGAGGTGAAGAAAGATGAAGACTGATTTGTGGAGGAGCTGAATAGAAGGTGACTGATTTTTGTCAGATTTTTCAATGAAAATTTTAAAACAGCTTTATTTGATTTATTAAGAAAGCAAACAAATGATTTGTTATAAGCAAATTATTAAATTACATTTAATGGTAACACTTTACAATAAGGTGTAATTTGTTAACATTAGTTAATGTATTAACTAATATAAACAAACAATGATCAATACATTTATTACACTATTTATTCAACCTTGTTAACGTTAGTTAATAAAAATACAGTCGTTTATTGTTAGCTCATGTTAGTTCATAGTGCATTAACTAATGTTTACACACAACTTGAGATTTTAATAATGCATTAGTAAATGCTGAAATTAACATTAACTAATATTAATAAATGCTGTAGTATTGTTCATTCTTAGTTCATGTTAACTAATGTTAGCTAATGAACCTTACTGTAAAGTGTTACCCACTTAATTAATCAAAATGTTTACTTTATTTGGAGCTCAGTTCTGCTCAAGAGGTCAATGTTGGATGGTTAGTATTGCTAGTTAGATACTGTGCTCCATCAAGTATTACAGTTCCCTGTGCTAGTTGAAAACATTGATACGGCCCTGCATGGTGCTCAAAGCACCATATGGTTAATCTGGCACTGCATTTCTCATCTGTTATCTGAACACCCTCTATTCAAGTAAATGGGATGACAAAATAAAAATCTACCACTGTTACTGATATACATCTATAGTCAAGTCAAGTCACGTTTATTTATATAGTGCTTTTAACAGTACAGATTATGTCAAAGCGACTTTCCAATATCAAAATAGTAAAAGTGTGTCAATAATATAAAATGACAAGATTAAACACTCAATTTTCAGTTAAAGGTATCTGTGCAATCAAGTCGAAGACATCGCTGGAAATGAAGTGTCCCCAACTAAGCAGGCCAGAGGCGACAGCAGCAAGGAACCAAAATTCCATCGGTGACAGAATGGAGAAAAAAAACCTTGGGAGAAACCAGGCTCAGTCGGGGCCAGTTCTCCTCTGGCCAGATAGACAAAATATACAGACAAAATAAATAGTTGTTGTTAATAAAAAGTGGTGTGTGTGTGTGTGTGTAGAAGGCATCTTTTCTTTTGATGAAGCCATCATGATGTTGATTTACTCCTGTCCTGTCACATCAGCCAAATTATTTTGAGCTTCAACTGGTGGAACAGAGGGCCTCCTAGAGAGAGAGAGAGAGAAAACCCTGTTTATCCCCTAAACCATAATGGCCTTCCAACCATACTTTTTATGTTTGGATGAGATTTTGATGTTTTTAGTTGTTGTTGGGGGTCCTCCCACTCAATATTGTTTAGTGTTTTTTTCATGTATTGTAAACCAAAGATATTAGCATGTTCAAGAGATATCTGTGAGTCTTTACAGAAATTCTGCACTATGCTCTTGCAGTCATATTTGCAGGACACCCACTCACAGAGCAGCAGCAGCAGTGAACTTTCTCTATTTATAGACTGTTAGTCTGACTGATGAACATGAAGGCCTTTAACAATACTTTGTAAGCTTATGCAAGTAAACAATTCTTATCTAAGGTGTTCTGAGAACTCTTGTGTGACACATGGTTCACATAATGCTTCTCATGAATAATAAACTCAAAATATGTGTTGTGCAGTGAAAGAGGCTTTGCATAACACCTTGAATCTCACCTCACCGACTGAAGAAGACTTTAAATTCCATTTAACTTTTGGAGAAGTCTTTAGGCTGCTTTTACATCACACACTTTTTCCACCACGTACTGTCAATGTTTACATAATGTACTCAATAAAGACATGAAAACATATGACTGTTTGCGTGGTTTTTAAGCAGATTTTCTGTTGTTGTGACTAAGATTATATCTAATTTTATGACTAATTTCTGCAGAAACCAGGTCAACCAAAATGTTTCACATGCTTCTTCCTCCAAGTGTATTATACAGAAATTGTGCATAGAAAGGGGGTTATCTTATACTCTTTCTAGAGGACGGCAGGGAGTCAAAAGATCTTTTGGATAAAGTTTGAGGTGGTTCTCAAACTATGATTTATGACATGAAAGTCATTTAAGAGAGAAATATTCCAAAAATTCCAAACATGCCCTCACCTTCCACTCACACAAACACTCATTATGGGTTGTCTCATGTTATTTTGTGGGGGGAATCATTATATTATAAAATATCATTATATTCACCCTTAAAGTTACATCTAGATGCAGATTTGAACAAAGTATCAATAATATAACCAGTCTGGGACAATTGAGGGACTGCTTGCTTAATCTATTATATTTTATTAATCTATTATACTTACTGTATTTTAATTCTGCATTTACTGTAATTTTGTACTTACTGTATTTTCTTTATGGTACATCACTTTGTAATGTCTGTTGTTGTTTAATAAATAAACCTGAATTTGAACCTGATTATAAGGTTTCGCAGAAGCATGATTTGTCTTACAGAAGAAAAAAAAGTAATATTAAACAAAATATGGTATTATGTTGGTCCTATTACTTGCAAAATATTAATTTACTTAATTGCGAAAAAAATTAGATAAAAAATAAATAAATACACCAATAAATCAATCAAGGCATAGGAAAGACTTAACACTATCTAGTAAGTCAGAACGAAAAAAAAAGAGCTTGAGGCCCACAGCCTTTGCGTGTTTGGGAATGTGTTTCTGCAGCCCACAAGTGCAGCTGTGCACATCACCAAATCAGGGGTGGGGGCTACTTAATGGACTCAAAAAATACAGAGGCAAAGTCTGCATATAATCATGCTGTTGCACCAGTAACTTGGACAACCATCATCTTCTGCTGCTTCCTACATGAAACTTCTGTGAAGTTTCTTTTATTGAATGCTAAGGAAAATTACACACAACCTTGTGGTAATGCAGCTTCATCTCTTTGTTCGTTCTTTCTTTCTTTCCTTCTTAAATAAATAAATAAATACACACATAATGAAAATGTCTGCTTCAAAATTGGGCCAATTGCTTATAGTCAATTGAAAAGAGAGGTCTCATTTGTTGCATTACTGAATTATAATCAGATGTTTTAATTAACTGTTGTTTTAAACACACACACACACACATAAAATTAAAGTATAATACTTAGACCATAACATGTATCGTGTGAATCAGGTGGGCACGTTCTATTGTAAACACTATCAGTATTATGGTGACAGCGACGTCTGGCGTCCTTCTGGGGAATTTAAAGACTCCATTTGTATTGTAGAAAGAAGGCTGATTACACACAAAATAACAATTCAGCTTTGGTAGAGTGAAAAACAGAACTCCAACCAAATTATGACTAGACATCTTCCCTTTCAATATTGTATTAAACGGTATTTACTTGAAAAACAAATGTAGCCTTACGAGAGAGAGAGAGAGAGAGAGAGGACTGATCAGATAGCAGTCGGTGTGGAAGCTTACAAAGAAAAATAGGAAATTATGAGACAGTCAGTAGAATACTGTCTGTTTGATGCCCAGTCAGATATATTTTAAATAATACAAACCTAAATTACATTATGGCCTAATATTTTAAGTTATTAATGAGTATACCGCACACTGGTATTTTCAGAATGTGGACAATAACAACAATTGAAACGTGTTTACCAAAGAAACAAACTCGTCAAACTCCGCCTAGTTTGCCTTAGCTTTGAGATTGGACAAACTATTTTACTCCTGCCCCTTCATCCACCATCCAGCTTTCACAAATCCAGCGTTACGGCGAACGCTTCTCTCGTGAATATTAATTTGGTGATGCTGACGTTCCTGAGCGTTTGACAAGTCACGTAGCCTAATTAATATTCATGAGCCACAAGCCTCGCTCATTCGTCTCCTGCAGAGCCGTTGAGAACGGTCCACATTCTTACTGGGCGAAGCACAAGCTACTTCATTAATATGCATGAGGCTAACGCAACGCATGTGACGTGCTATGAGCTGTCTCAAGTTGAAAACACTGTCCATGTTATTGCTCCCTCTCTGCAACGTGCGTGCTGCACTGCTAATGCACAGTATATTTTTGTAGACCTTTTTGACTTGAATAATTAAAAAAAGATATTTTTGACGGTTCTTCTTAATTTCCTCACTCAAGGACTGTTTACATACCAGCAATCCTACTGCTAGGTTTTAAGTGACAATCGAGCCTTCAGTTTAAGGTGAGGCTAAGCTCAATGCATTTACGACTAAAGCGTAAATTAAAGCGGCCACATCACTTCTTCAGATAAAATACTATGGATTTGTGTTGCTTATGTAAACCACGTGATTTTGCACGTTTGATATTGATGTGGTTACTACATGTTTCCGTGATCTGCAGGCTTAGGAGGACGGTAAACAAGCGTATAATGGCGACTGAGATTGAAGCATGGACCACTGGCCCTCAAAACGATGGTACGAACATTAAACCTCTGGCTGTACTAAAAACTGCTCATTAATGCATTCAGCTTGCATTTAGCTTATTAATGCATACTGTAGTTGGTCTTTTACCATGTCGTTTTTGCAGACGACAGGCTTTAGTTGCAGTCATGCTCCACCATGTGCTCTGGCAGAAAGGCTTATATATCGCATATGTGGTATAAACACTTAGAAAAATTAACTGTGCATTACTGCATTAACGCCAGGATTTCAATGGATGTTATTTTGAGAGCATAAAGACAAGCTAACTTTTTAATGCAAAACTTTTTTCGGAAGTTAGTTTAATTTCTCTTTTAGAATTTTACTAATAAAGCGGTCAAACACTTTTTTTCGGAGATTTTACACAAATGTATAATGTAAACTCTACATTTTAGTACCAAAAGATAGTTACACGCAAGGAGCTAGCATGAAAAATGGTAATATTTACTGCTGCCAGATTGGCTTAATAACAAACCAATATGGAATGACAAGTTGTGTCGTTAAATACATTTATTTTCTAACCAAATCTATGTATATTTGATCTTGTAAACAATAAAATCACTAAATGTCTTTGTTAAAAATTTGCTACAATATTTAACACTACGCCCCCTTGCTGAGGTACCCGGATGTTGTTTTCCTTCCACGTGAGTTTGAATATAAGTGTTTTGTAGATTTCCTTTCAGAAATACACAAGTGCAGAGGTCCAAATAAGTGTTATAGATAATGGCAAAAAGTGTAAGAATATAAAATACAGAATATCAGAAACACAATTTCCCGTAAGCTACAGACATGCATATATTACATGAATATTAATGCATATACATAAAAAAGAGATAAATATAAAATAATAAAGGTATTTGAATTCTGTATTTGCTGTATTTGCTTGTTTTGGCTGCGCTGCACAAGAAACTCAAACAGAAGTCCATGATAAAGTACTATTATTGAAAGTACGTGTCACGGTCTTCCTGTATGACTTGTTTATTGACCTGGTCTAGTTATTTTACAGTCATGCGACTTGGTTTTTTGATCGCACACAGAACTTGGCTTCAGTGAATTTATCTTATCTGATAGCTGCCTTTAGCATAATCGACCTGTGTGTTTATTTATTCTGTTTTTAATATTTGTGTAGTTAAACTCAAAAGTATTATGTGTAAACAAAAGTGATTGTTTAAAAATTAAAACGTAAGAAGTTTTGGAAGTCTTACAATTTTAACAACAAAAAACCTACAGATTTTTGGTGTTTTGTCACTTGGTCTGTTTAAACTTTTGCCTTGTTACTGTTTTGCGTTTTCATTCTGTTTTGTATTTAAATAAACACAGTACATTTACACACACACTCATTTTAATGATTGTTTGCATTCAGTCCTTCTCTTTACTGGATTGGATCCAGTTTGATTAGTTTAACGAATAGCAGGTGTACATTACAGTGCAGACACAATGAACAAAAAATAATAACTAAATATTCTAATATGACACTTTTCATTGGGGTTGATGTATATACACTTCCAAAAAAATGTAAATGTAAATTAAGCAAATTTGTTATTTGCATACATTTGAGATTTTTGCAGCAAACAGTAAAAGTAATTTTGTCAGTTGCAATCAGATAGTAGTCGCATAAATGTGAAACGATACCTCTCATAAAACACGCATGTGTGTATATTTGTTGCGTAATGCTAGCAATATATCATGTGTCACCACGTAGAGTACTGGAGGAAAACATTTTTAGTTGTCTAACACACTTAAGACATGTACTTTTTCATATAAATTTTTCAAATTGCATTTGGCTAAGTTTTAATTTGGCATGCAACAAACAAATTAGATATTATTAACCCCATACTTATGAATACCTGCCTATTTGTGGATCCCTGTTTTTTTTATGTAGTCATAGAGCATAATGTGTAATGCACAGGCTTTCGAGACGCATTTGCACTACAGACTGTATGTGTTGTTGTGTGTCTAGTGTACACCCCCAGAAGATGTCAGAGGTGAATATGCCATAGTTGACAAAAACAGATAAGACTTTTACTTTTATCACAGCAAATTCTCCTTATTGACAGTTAAACCACTGGTTAAACACACCCACCACACCTCCTGTTTTCCCACTTAGTTAGAAACAAAAAGAAACCAACATAGGGTTGTTATTGAGAGACACAATTTTTTATTTTTTTGATGTAGTACAGAGCTCCAGAAGTCTGATCAATATCTAAAAACGTGGATATTTGTGCAACATTTCTGCTTTGGCCCTGCTGCGTGTATGTCGTGTTGCTGTTCCTGGAACTTATGCAGATTTAAACACTATAGTAACTACAGTGTGGTTTCTCGTCTGACTGTAGCTAGTATTTAGGACGAGAGTATTTATTACCATGTAGTCCACTCCTACTCCTACTTTCTCCTGTGAACGTGTCACCCCCCCCCCACCTCACCCAAGCAAACTGTACACTGCTATATGTAGTAAGGCTTGGCAAGAGCCCCAGCAAGGCACTGAAATAAGCAACGTCAGCTTTTCTGCCTTCTGTGCTGCTGCCTTTAGTTATCCTTCTGTAATCTAGTGAAAGCAGAGATAAAATTGTTGGGGTTTACACCCTAACGTCGTTACAAACCTGTATGCATTGTTGTTTTTGAGTCTGTTCCTTTAAAACTGAGTAGAGTGTGATTTAATAAACACATATTGTGGGATGAACCTCAGTTTATATTTATAGCAGTTCTGACATTAACTTTGAGACCTTGACCTAAAAGTGGACTCAGACCACTTTTTATGTTATAATCAGCAGTGCTATTTTAATATGATTTATATTCTATTATAGTTTTTATTCATGTTTCTTTTTATTATTATTATTATTATTATTATTTTAGGTGATTTTTCAAGGTTTATCAGATGTGAATATGAGACCTGACCAGGTGTGCAGGAAAGACAAATATTTCTCCATAACGAAATGCTCTAATCCTTTAAAATAGCTATACTCGTTTTGTAAATGTTTAGTTAAAGTGGTATGCCTGATATATGATGTCTGACACTTATCTTTTGACGTAAAATTTAAATGGTAAAAAGTGAATTGAAAATTTTTGGTCTTATTTGTATATTTATGCACATTTGCAACTTAATAAATGAGGAAATTCCCAAGCAATTTGTCATGAACAGGGTTTCTACGGGTCTTAAAAACTTAGAAAATCTGAAATTCATAAAATGATGCCACTGAATGTTTCTTTCTACATAATCTACAGAATCTTCTTTAGTGTTTCTGTCTTGTTTCGCAATTCAAATATACAAACAAACATTCTTAAATCAAGATACATTTACTTGAGATGCAAAATAAAGGTATGAAGTCACAAAATTAAGTGAGTGTGCTTAAAACAAGAACATTTAATTTAAAGGGAAAACAAGTTTTTCTGAGTCCATTAGCAAATATTTTTCCTTAGTTTAATCATAAAGTAACTTCATTTTGAGAAATTTCCCGAAGACATTTCATTTTGCTTTTCCAATAAATGCATCTTGACATTTGCACTGGAAAACAAAACAAAAATGCAGTGTTATGAGAAGGTACAATAAAAGGTCTTTCCATATTCTAGTGGTTGGGTTTAATGTCTTTAATTTACTTTCATAAAACCTGCAGAAACCCTGGTAAATGTAACAGTATTTATATTACACAATCGTGGTAACATACTTTTGGCCATTTATCTAAATGGTTGTCTGTTTGTTCTGTCTGGTACAGGTGTGTTCACACTTGAGCAAGGGCAGGGTGAGGAAGATGGCAGTGAAGATCTGAATGAGTTGGAGGTGAACGGGAACTGGACCCCTCAGGAGAAGGCCCTGCATGAGGCCAGACTGAAAGCTAAGGCTAAGCGGCGCCTGCGAAAATCATCATCCCGGGATTCCAACCGGGAATCATTCTCTGATTCAGTTTCAGGAGAGGTTTCTACCGATCCACACAGCCCCAAGGGCAAAAACGCTGTAAATGACAGAAAGTCACGGACTGGAAAAGGTCGGGGACTGCCCAAAAAAGGTGAGATTGTGAAATATGAATTGTTTTTCAAGTGCCCAATTTTAGTAGTAACTCGAGTTATTTGCGTGATATGGATCTTAAAATTACGGTATTTATCATCAAGATGTAGTTATTTTAGCTGCAAATTCATTCCAAAAATGTTTATTACATAATTCTTGTGTTTTCTTCTGTTATAATTCTTTTTTTGTTTTGATTTGACAATGAAAGTTACCTTTTCTAATTCGATTGTATTTTATATTTTAATGGATGCAAATAAAAAAAATAAGATAATAACTGATATACACTGTAAAAAAAAAAAAAAGTTGAGCCAATTTAAAATTTTAAGGCAACCAGCTTCAGCAGATTTTTGAATTTGCTCAACTTATTTTTGTGGGAGATTCTCACATTTTTGTTGTATAAACTTAAAACGACAAGTTGAGATAACTCAAAAATCTGCTGAAGATTTGCCTTAAAATTTTAAGTTGGCTCAACTTTTTTTTTTTTTTTTAACAATGTACCAGGTACCACTTATACTGTGGTGTCTATTGGATAAATGCTTATTTTTCAAGGTCTCTCTACTTTTTGCCCTTGTTTTTCCTCTTGTGATTTACACTGATTGCTCTTATGATTAGGTGGAGCGGGTGGTAAAGGTGTGTGGGGAGCAGCGGGTATGGTATATGAGGTGGAGGAACCTGATGCTAAAGACCCCAACTATGATGAATCTTCACAAGTAAGTGTATACCTACATATCAGTCTTACAGGTTACATGAAGAATACTAGTACACCTCACTTTATGGTAGATATAGGCCACGTACACACTATAAGTTTCAGGAGTGACAACTGCATTTAAATGCGGGAGTGAGTCCCGTAAATTATCGCTCCATGTGTGTATGGAACAGCAGTCGGGAGTGAATAAAAGTTTAGCCATTGTCATGTGCCATTTTTTGACTAAAGACTCTTTTTGTCCGTCGATTTTAACTAAACTAACGCTGATAGACGTGTTGTGTTGCTTTAGAGAGCGCTGTCTTGCAGTGTTGCCACGTCCTCATATTTACAAGCGCATTTAGGCATGTTGTTTGGTCTTATCTCATAAAGTTAGGCAGTTATTTATGAAGTGAATAAAGTGGTCTGCGGAAATGAGATATGATTTTTTTTTTTTGGTGTTGTAAAACATAAAGCATTTGGGTTTTTTAGTGATTTTTGTGCTTGTCCTTGTTTGTGTTTTTTTTTTTTTTTTTCTATGAAGATCTGGCAACACTGACACTGTACCAGTGTTAATTTCGTCGACGAAGACGAAAAATATTCGTCAACGAACCTTTTTTCTGTGACTAAGACTAGACGTTGACGTGCTAAAATTAATGTCTGATGATAAAAACTATGACGAAATTTATGCCGCGTCTTCATTAACAAGATGAGACGGGACTAAAATGTTATTTGAGGACTACCGGACATTCAAAATACATCCTATATGCTAAATGAAGTGTCTTGTCTTTCAAAATGTGCGTCTCTGTCATTGGATTACAATCAGATGAGGGGCGATCTAGTCTCAGTATGGCAGCCGCAGCGGACGGATAGGCTATCAAAACGCAAACTAACGATCTGAAACAATAGCCTCAGCACCGAAGGGTTAGGGATAGGGTGACCAGACGTCCCGTTTTCCCGGAGTCACAATTCGTTGTCGATTAATTTAAAGTTAGTGACGGCGGGATAGGCGGAGTCGCGCTGATAGAAGCGCTCTCTCTCGCGCGCAAGCTCCACTTCTTCAGTTCTCATACAGCGCGCGATCAGTTCTCAGTTCTCAGCGCTCAAATACACACACAGCAGTCCTGTGTCTATCGTGTAGTAGAGTCAGAGTATCTCACATAAATACAGTCAGTTATGGCTTAAGTGAGCGTAAACAGGTGGATGAAAACTGAATGTGTGTCAGTATTACATGCATGCCTTCCGTCTTAAAGGGACAGCATTCCTAATTATCCGTGTCATAAATGTTAACCAACAAAAGATGTCAAATAAATGTATACTTAAGTAAAGCTACTGTATCTGTAAAATGAGTTTAATTTGTATCTCTACCAAAAAATGAAAATGTATTCCAGTTTTTCCAAATTCAATCCTTGATTCAAATTTCTCATAAGCTTAATTGATTTGGTCTAAAGAGAGAAGAATTGATGCCTATTTTTGTTTGAATACTACATATAAAATAGCTACCAAAATAAATGTTGTTAACTGCACTTTGACTAAAAGTAAAGACTAAAAGTTGACAAAAATACAATGACTTTTCGTCGACTAAAACTATGAAATACTCAAATGACTAAAATGTGACTAAGACTATTAAGCATTTTCGTCTCAAGACTAAGACTAAGACTAAATCAAAAATGCCTGCCAAAATTAACACTGCACTGTACCGCAGGGCTCATGAGCGCAGCTAGCCCCGTGTGCTAAGTTAAGACTTCCTTTACTGGTTATTTTCTTGCATCTTACATACAGACGAAGACACATTTCTGATGCACGTTTAAATACGTCATTAACAACTAGTTGTTCAGTTCGGTCCGTACACACTGCGTAGAATTTCTGTAAATGCGGTTGTCACTACCTTTATTTTTTAGGAGTTAATGCGGTTGTGGAATGCGGTTGTCACTCCCGTATTTTAGTAAATTATGTGTGTACAAAATGCGATTAAGGAGTAAAAGGGGAACTGACAACCGAATTTAGCTGCAATGTGTATGTGGCCATAGTGTGTATGTGTTATAAATGAAAAGTGTCAAAATATTTGCAATAGCTCTCTGATTTCTGTGGATGTCATGTATTGTTTAAATCAACAATGCCAGTTAACACATTTAGGACGGGGGGGGGTAATAGTTCAGTGGGATAGTTCATCTAAAAATGAAAGTTGTCAGAATTTACTCACCCTCATTTCATTCTTTCAAGCCTGATTCAGACTCTGAGAATGTTTATAAATGAGAGGATTGTAACATCTTTTTTATGCTCAAACAGCAACATTACACAATAAGTGAGAAGCATAATAGGACCCCTTTAAGTGAGATGCGAGTCCGAAGGGAGTGAACATGCAAGAAGTTTGACTAAAATGTAGTAAAAATGATTTGAGACTCCAGTGTTTTTATAGAGTTTAATTAGTCTCAGGTATGGTTAGTGCAACTGTCATGATTATGGTGTAAGATAAAATACACCTATAATATAAATTACATAAAAAAACAACAACAAAACAAATTGCAACAGACAATTTATGTTCATTAATAAAAAAATTAATTAATTAAATATATGTGTGTGTGTGTATATATATACAGTGAGGAAAATAAGTATTTGAACACCCTGCTATTTTGCAAGTTCTCCCACTTAGAAATCATGGAGGGGTCTGAAATTGTCATCGTGGGTGCATGTCCACTGTGAGAGACATAATCTAAAAAAAATCCAGAAATCACAATGTATGATTTTTAACTATTTATTTGTATGATACAGCTGAAAATAAGTATTTGAACACCTGAGAAAATCAATGTTAATATTTGGTACAGTAGCCTTTGTTTGCAATTACAGAGGTCAAACGTTTCCTGTAGTTTTTCACCAGGTTTGCACACACTGCAGGAGGGATTTTGGCCTCCTCCACACAGATCTTCTCTAGATCAGTCAGGTTTCTGGCCTGTCGCTGAGAAACATGGAGTTTGAGCTCCTCCAAAGATTCTCTATTGGGTTTAGGTCTGGAGACTGGCTAGGCCACGCCAGAACCTTGATATGCTTCTTACAGAGCCACTCCTTGGTTATCCTGGCTGTGTGCTTGGTCATTGTCATGTTGGAAGACCCAGCCTCGACCCATCTTCAATGCTCTAACTGAGGGAAGGAGGTTGTTCCCCAAAATCTCGCAATACATGGCCCCGGTCATCCTCTCCTTAATACAGTGCAGTCGCCCTGTCCCATGTGCAGAAAAACACCCCAAAGCATGATGCTACCACCCCATGCTTCACAGTAGGGATGGTGTTCTTGGGATGGTACTCATCATTCTTCTTCCTCCAAACACGTTTAGTGGAATTATGACCAAAAAGTTCTATTTTGGTCTCATCTGACCACATGACTTTCTCCCACGATTCCTCTGGATCATCCAAATGGTCATTGGCAAACTTAAGTCGGGCCTGGACATGTGCTGGTTTAAGCAGGGGAACCTTCCGTGCCATGCATGATTTCAAACCATGACGTCTTAGTGTATTACCAACAGTAACCTTGGAAACGGTGGTCCCAGCTCTTTTCAGGTCATTGACCAGCTCCTCCCGTGTAGTTCTGGGCTGATTTCTCACCTTTCTTAGGATCATTGAGACCCCACGAGGTGAGATCTTGCATGAGATCTAGCCCCAGTCCGAGGGAGATTGACAGTCATGTTTAGCTTCTTCCATTTTCTAATGATTGCTCCAACAGTGGACCTTTTTTCACCAAGCTGCTTGGCAATTTCCCCGTAGCCCTTTCCAGCCTTGTGGAGGTGTAAAATTTTGTCTCTAGTGTCTTTGGACAGCTCTTTGGTCTTGGCCATGTTAGTAGTTGGATTCTTACTGATTGTATGGGGTGGATAGGTGTCTTTATGCAGCTAACGACCTCAAACAGGTGCATCTAATTTAGGATAATAAATGGAGTGGAGGTGGACATTTTAAAGGCAGACTAACAGGTCTTTGAGGGTCAGAATTCTAGCTGATAGACAGGTGTTCAAATACTTATTTGCAGCTGTATCATACAAATAAATAGTTAAAAAATCATACATTGTGATTTCTGGATTTTTTTTTTTTAGATTATGTCTCTCACAGTGGACATGCACCTACGATGACAATTTCAGACCCCTCCATGATTTCTAAGTGGGAGAACTTGCAAAATAGCAGGGTGTTCAAATACTTATTTTCCTCACTGTATGTATATATGTGTGTGTGTGTGTGTGTGTGTGTACCTACTTAACCATATTTTGGGGACAAATTTGTACTCAAAAGTGAGCTAAACCTGACAAAATCTCCAAAAACCTCCCTTTGGGGACGTCCTAATTTGTAAAACCAGTTTAAAAATAAAGTAAACAACGTTTTTTTGAAATTGTAAAAATGCAGAAAGTTTCCTGTAAGGGGTAGGTTTAGGTGTAGGGCAATAGCACATACAGTTTGTACAGTATAAAAACCATTACGCCTATGGAATGTCCCCATTTAGATAGCTGTGTGTGCGTGTGCGTGCGTGTGTGTGTGTGTGTGTGTGTGTGTGTGTGTGTAAATGCACGTGGATGTGTATATAGAGCTCATGTTTTCAGGTCCCAAATCAAATATAACGACATGTCAGTAACATTAATCATCACTGATTCTTGCATCATGACATTGACACACAAGCACTAATCAGGTGTGATGTTTGGAATGACACGAGGGTAAGTATATAAAGTAGAGTGAATTATTCCTTTAAGAGTTGTCCATTAGAAAACCCATTGGCCTTTTTGAAATAATCAGTGTTTCTCCTCTTCAGCTGAGTAGGGTGTGAGCTAAAAGTAGTTCTGGCAAGCTTGCTGGAATTCATACTGTTTGAATATTGCAGTGATGTTAATCGGTGCACAAATTAAAAAGCAAATGCCTGTAGCATTGTCTTGTTTCCTTGAAAGCTCTGTGAGGCCAGGTGCATGATGAAATCTTTCTTTTTATTGTTTAGTATATACCTGTTTTTTCCTCATTTTTTCCTTATGTACAGTAAAGGTGTTTTTTCTAGTATGAGACTCTTATTTGTATATCAGGGAGACACAGTATATGCCACAGTAGTACCAGAGCTGGACGAGAGAGAACTCGAGAAGACCATCAACCCCATTGTGCAGGAATACTTTGAGCATGGAGACACCAAAGAGGTGGAGGTGAGCTGTAGCTTATCACAAAGCCAGATGCCAAATAACAGAACCTTTGTTTTAGTGTAATGTAGAGGAGAAAATGTTGGATACAATGTGTGCTAAACATTCCATACCTAATAATTGAATACTTTTGGCATAGTGTTCGCAACCAGAAAGCTGGAGCCTACTAGGGGGCATTAAATAAGCTTAAATAAGTGATTTCTAAATCGAGTTAATTCCCATTTTTAATTTACCCAGTCTATTTTCTTCTTCTTTGAAGATCCAGGGTTCACACTGTCTTGGACAACTAAGATATACGAGGAAGCCAAATTTAAGGTGTGATTTCTAGAGAGGAAAAAGTCATGTAAACTAATAAAATCTCCATGGACAGTGTTTTTGTAACTAAATTTTATGGTTATGCCGAGCTCTAAAATAATTTATCAGGTAGAAATGAATTAGAATTTAATTAAAAATAACGACTAGGGAAAAACATCATGCGAGTTAATAGGTTAAAAGGAGCGGGATTCCTGAAGAACATTCAGATATCTTTAAGTGTCTGGAATCCTGAAATTTATAAGGGGGCCCTGAAGTCAAAAATGTTGTGAACCACTATATTACTGCGTCACTCTTACCTCACAATTGGTGTAGTGTACAGTTTTCCACAGTTTTCTATTGTTTATGTGAACTATTGATCTAAACTTCTCTCCATTTCCTCCTTTGTCTGGTAGATGCTGCTCAAAGAGCTGAACTTAGGCCATCACAAATATGAGTTCTCCTCTCTGGCGGTGTCTCTTTCTCTGGAAGGCAAGGCCAGCCACAGGGAGCTCACATCACGTCTCCTCTCCGACTTGTCTGGAAAGGTGCTCTCTGAGAAGGACATGTCACGTGCATTTGACAAAATGCTTAAAGAGCTTCCAGACCTCATCCTGGATACCCCGGAGGCCCCACAGGTAAGGCTGAAATATCATACAGTAAACCCAATTATACTGCAATATCCACAACATAAGAAATTCAATGAACAGGGACAGCACGTAATTAAAGGAACAGTTCACCAAAGAGTGAAAATTCTGTTTATTCACCCTCATGTTCCAAATATGCATGATGAGGAACACAACAGACCACAAAAAGTGTTTTTTAAAGATTAGCCTATCCTCTTTAAATTGAATGAAAGTGTTTATATTATATTTGAATGTGAAATACATTCCCTGTATTACCTGGTTCTTTCCTTTCCTCAGATGCTTGGTCAATTTATTGCACGAGCCATTGCTGACCACGCTTTACCCATGAGTTTCCTTGACTGTTACAAAGGCAAAGTAGATTGTGACCATGCCAGGTGAGCTTGATGTTACTTTGACAGTCTTATATTGGCTTATTTGCTTGGATATTCACCAGCATTCTTGTGTCTAGATTCTGAATTAGAATTACGAGATTCCTCCAGGTCAGTTTGAAGACCAATTTTATTTAAATTGAGGGAGTCACAATGAGAGTTACATTCTGGGTGAGAGTGGGAATTGCGGTGGGAATTTACCAGCTGCCACCAGCCAGTTGCCAATGCAGTGGCAGGTAATTTGGCCTTATCTGTCAGTAGTTATAGTGAACAGTGTCTGATTGGTCATTGCTTTTGCTTTGTTGCAATGATGCATGTTTGTAGAAGTAGCAATTTGTGTTTCGCGGAAGTAGTACAGATGGAAAAAAAACTAGCAATGCTTTTCAATAAATAAAAAATTTAAATGCCTAGTATGAAAATTTGAGTGGAATGGGAATAATGATTACCATTTACTCTAGCAGGTTTTATCGTATTATCTTCACATGTTCAAAATAAAATCATAAAGTCTAAAAAAAAAAAAAAAAAAAAAAGTCCAAAGGCAGTGAGGGTAATTTCCCACCCTACATGGGGTTTTAGATTGAATATGCAGTTCCTTTTGTCTGAAGTCAGACAAAATGAACTGCACATTTTTTTCCCTGCATTCTATACTTCTGACTTGCTGCCTTACCATTCATGCTATTCCCCTATTCATTTCTTCATGCCCTCATGACTATTAGAGCTGCACTGGACAGAGCATTAGTTCTCCTCTCCATGAAAAGGGAAATCATGCGGCTTGATAATGTGTGGGGAGTTGGTGGCGGCCAGAGGCCTGTCAGACATCTCATCAAAGAGGTGAGGTATCCCTGTATTATTTCGTCTGTACGAAAATCATTTGTATTTATTTTTTTTTTAAATTAGCTATTTTCAAACCGCTGTAAATATTTTTTTTAGGTTTAATAATGTTTTCAGGTTTAATCATTCATTTTAATGGCTATTGACTGCTTGTTAAAGGGATATTTACCCAAAAATGAAAATTCTGTCATTAATTACTCACCAAATTACTTTTGTCATTCCAAACCCGTAAGACGTCCATTCATCTTCGGAAACACAAATTAAGATGTTTTTGATGCATTCCGAGAGCTCTCTGACCCTCCCATAGACAGAAAGCATACTACCACAGTCAAGGTCCATAAATGTAAAATTTGATGTCACATGGATTATTTTACTGATGTCCTTGCTACGTTTCTGGACCTTGACCGTGGTAAATGCTTGCTTGAAAAGTTCTTTGGGTTTGGAACGACATGAGGGTGAGTAATTAATGACAGAATTTTCATTTTTGGGTGAATTATCCCTTTAAATATTCAGAATTATCATATTATATTATATTATATTATATTTTGATATAAAATTATGACACTGGAATGTTTCATTCTATAAGCTAATAAATTATTGAATTAATAGTTAATAATAACGTGCTAAAACAACTCCATCCAGGTAGGGTTGTTCCGATTCCGATACTAGTATCGGAAATTCCACCGATACCACAAAAAATTCTGGCATCGGTATCGGCGAGTGCTTGAACCCATGTACCGATCCGATACCATTCTTAAACAAGACCTATTGTTATGCAGGCTAGCTTTGCTTAATGCTGCAAATCAGAAATCAATTCTTCTTCGCTGCTCAGAATGCAAACGCAGGAAGTTGTGCTGTGTTGCCACAAGCAACCACTATTTAGAGCAGCGAAGAATAAATACAAACGGGGTAGCACATTGCCAGTAAATCACTCGCATATATGCGACTAAATCTTCACCCTGGGCGACTAAATGGTATATAATATTAGCCACTGGCTAATAAATGCTCAGATTTTACTCTCCAGTGTGTGAGTTGGAGGCTATGTATAAGTTTAGCACAGATATATTGTCACTCTCCGAACACTCTGACCAAGCGCTTCAGAGTTTTACTCTCCGTCAAGCGATCTGTTTTTCAGATCATCTGAATGAATGTGCAGCGCACCTGTATTTGACGCACCGTAAGCTCTAGTGTGAAGCGCACGACTCGGCGTCGCTTTGCTTTTTTCCTCACGCAAAGAGAGAGTGAGAGAGATTCTTACATGTAGCGCGTCAATTCTGCATGGTATGTAAATTATATTCTTTGTTGTATTTTCCTGTCAAAATAACGGAGTTCCTTTTGGAATTCTTCAGCTTTTAAGAACGACAATCTCATTGGCTGGCGCTCACCTATTATCGTCCCTGGTTTGATTTCAACAAATCAGTTCAAGCGAACGCAGACAACATGATTAATATTCATGAATCCAGCAGCTCGTTAATCCTTAGTGCGTTTCATGTTGTTCTTAGTAGAATTCATAGTGATTATTATCTTATCAGTATTATTGATAGTTTTCCCCCCATATTTTACAGAAACACTGAATGACCAAAAAATCACCACCACCAGTTCCGTTAAAATGACTGTATTCATACATGGTTACCAAGTTTTAATTCTAATTGCTAAAGTTATATCATTAAATAATACTCGATTATCATAATATATTTATAATGCTTGACTGACTGATGTTAAGAGTGAACTTTTAGATATTTAAATAGATGTGCCATTTTCCAAACATTATATATTATATTTTTTTGTTTACTGGCCAGACTATATCTATATCTATCTATCTATCTATCTATCTATCTATCTATATATATCTATCTATCTATATATATATATATATACAGCATATGGTGAAACACACCATAAAATAATTGTATCAATTCATACAGGTCTAGTAGTACATACAGCTGTATTACCAGATACACACCCAGGTATCGGATCAGTACTCGGTATCGGCCGATACCCTGAGCCTAGGTATCGGAATCGGTATCGGGAAGGAAAAAAGGTTATCGGAACATCTCTACATCCAGGTCTAAAAATATCTATTTTACATGTTGATGAATTATCATTGAATAAAATGGTATAGAATCCCACCAGTCAATGAAGAAAATTAATTTTTTTTTTTTTTTTTTTTTTTTGTGGGTGTTATTCTTTCATTCACTTGTTTCTCAAAGTACAAACTCTTTCATAACCTAACCGAAGATATCATTATTCTAATTTCCTTTGGTTATAAAGTAAAGATTGTGGTAAATAATAGTTCATACTTCAGAAGTCTTATTTCCCATGTATACAACCTCTATATTTAGTAGTGTTTTGTACAAGACTTGCTGCCAAAAATTGGGTTGCAACAAGAGTAACCCATTTTCGCATTTCTGATCCTGCCTCTTATTTGCTGTCCATATATTATGTTGCTGTTTGTTTTACAGATGAACCTATTGCTAAAGGAGTACCTGGTGTCAGGTGAGCTCTCTGAGGCTGAGCACTGTCTGCGAGATCTAGAAGTGCCACACTTTCATCACGAGCTGGTCTATGAGGTATGAAGTTTGAAGAGTGAATAGCATGTAGTTATGTCCTATCTAAAGGTTATAGCTTTCTATAGATTAAAATCATAATGGTGTTCCCTAGTGGCCCATCACCTGAAAAACTACTTGTGAACTACATAAAAAGTGATGAGGACGTTGAAGATCTCGATGTTTATTGCAGCATAGCAGTGACAAAGCACATGTAGTACCTTGGGTTCAGCGGAGTCGGAATGAACCCAGAACATCCTAAGTTCAAACCTTTTATACATTTTCCGTTTATTACCCTTTATGTAAATGAAGTTGCTCCTGTTGTAACAGTTGTAGTCTGTATGTTAATTAAGTTCTGACACCCCTTTGTCTGAGGCGGTTCTCAGTGTCCCACACCTGTCCCATTCTGCAATTGTCACCATTTGCTCAGGATGTGATCATCCCAAATGGTCTACAACCAACATAACTGTTGACTTTCTTCTTCTCTATAATAATTAAGCCATTTTGGGAAATGAGCATGCTCAAACATATTGTGGCGTGGAAGCTGGGTCGAGGCAGACTATAATTTCTTACAGTCCCTTCTTTGATGCTCTTGGCCCAAAAGAAGCATCACATCCACTCCCTTACACAAATTACACTTCCCTTCCTGGGTAGGTGCCCAGTGGCGGTGAAGCCCTGTCTTAGGTTGTCCCCCTCTGGCCAAAGGAAAATCTTACCCGTCATTGGGTCATCACCTCATGCACACTGGTTATCGCTTTATCATAGAGCTCTAATTTATCATAGTGACTTTTCTCAAATTTGGCAAAATGACATACAAACATTTCTTTTGGGTTTGGGAGAGGAGCACTTGAGAACCATAACAGCAAAAGGGATTTTCTAAATGTACTAAACATTATGACAGTACAAACATAGCCAAAAGCCAAAGGAGCAAAAACATCAATCAACAGGCAACATTGTGTTTTCATTTTGTCACTTGCATTGTGTCCATTCTCTCATTGTGGACGTCCTTTGTCCACATGTGTGCATTCAATAGACAATAATATATTTTCTGCATTCGAGTATGCATATATTTGTGTCTTTCTAGTGTCATGTGCAGTGAGTCTGTCTCTTTGTGCATTTCTTAGTGTGGGTATGACCTTTGCCCACTTTGACCTTTTCCATCACAGTGGTAAGACTGCTGTCCACCGTCTTTGAAAATGGTTTGATCTCTCCTTGGTTCTCTTTTCCAATCTCCAATCTTTTCAGTTTGGAAGAGTCCTTCTAGAAGAAGCAGTCATTGGTGGTGTTGTATTCTGTGGCATTGGTGGGTCTCAAGGTTTGTAGATCTTTTAGGCTTGGATTTCTGGATCTTGTAGGTCTGGAAATCTCTCGATTTCTGGTTCTGATGATCACTCTGTTCTTTAAGAAGTCCCTTTTTCTTGTGGAAGCCCCCTGGCTCCACTGGTTCTGCTGGCCTTCTTGTCCTTCAGATGACCGGATCATATTTCTCCAGGAGGTTTACACCTTTCCAGCAAACATCTCGATGCTTATACCTGAAACGAGATCAAAAAGAAGAGGTTGCCCCCCCTTTCCCCCACATGAATCTTTTCACATTCAAAACATCAAAGCCACAGAAATTTAGTCACCGAATGCAATTAAATCATTTCTCATAAATTAAATGTAAATATGAATGCAATTAACACATTTCTCAGAAATGATAAAGAATCACCCCCCTTTTGATAGTAAACATATTTTTCTAAAATATTTTACTATCATAAAAACAATTCCTCCAATTCACATCAGCATCTGCTTGTGACTGAGCAAGGTGTGAATGGCTTCTTCCTTATTTCCTTTCAACAGTGCCAGTTGGCTTTCTAAACTGCCTATCTTCTTAAGCAAATCACAATAGCCCATCTTTCTTTTGCGTGAAAAGTGACACTGTCTTGCCTCGTGTCCCATCCTTCCACAAGCAAAACAAACTAACTTCCTGAACTTTCCTACCTTTCTCCAAACAGTGCCTTGCTATGTGACCATCTTTTCCACATGCATGACAGACAAAGCTTTGATGAGGTCTCTCAGTGTCTTGACAATGTCTAGCAATGTGACCAGCTTTTCCGCATGCATAACAAAGAGTAACACCTTCTGAATTTACTCTTTCTAATCTCTTTGATCTCTGATGGAAACCATTAGATAATCTAGAACATTCTCTACTGCCAAAGGCAGCAACTGGATGTCTAGATTCTGCAGCTTTCATTTGACTATTTGCATTGAAATACTGTGTCATTTTGGAAATAATTTGCTCGTATGGTGTATTTACATCTACATGCAGAGCAATGGCTTCCCGCATGTGTGAACTACTATGTACAATTAATGCAGACTTAAACATGAGATTTTTAGTTGCATTGGGCAAACCACTGTAACAGCTAAACATTTCCCACAACCTGGATGCAAATGCTAGAGGATGCTCTCCAATTTCCATTGTCACCTCAATTATCTTTCTCAAGTTAACCAAATTAGTCCCAACAAGTCTAAGTAGAGCTTCTCTCCTTGCACCTTTGTCTGCACTTTTGTCACGAATTTCCTGTGAGAGAGCACTAGTTAATGAGCGAGGAATGCAGATCATAAGAAGTCTACAAGCATCTTCGCCTGACACACTATAAACATCCACTACCTACTCCAGTTTTGACAAGAACTCTACAGGATCAATGTTATCAGGCTCAAAAGTACTCACTGCTGTAACAAGACTTTGAAAGTCCATAAAAGACAGCTGTCTAACAGCTTGGCCATTTTCATTTCTTTGATCAAGAACCCTCTCATTTCTATTCTGTCTTGTTCGCACTGGTGCTATCGGGAACCTCACAGAATCATCTGAAGAATAATGTCGTTGGCTAAAGGCTTCCTTCAGAATTCAGAATTGGGTTGGGCATGTACCAAATGTCTAGCTGTCCCTTCATACAAACATCTAAATGTTCCCCTCTCTTGGAAATTTCTTTTCTCAATTTCACCATTTGTTCCTTCAAAACAATCTCTTCAGTCTCACAATTTCTCATTGACATGACATAGCCGCTGACTTGAGAGTTTAGCAACTTATTTTCTGTTTTCATTTCTTCTAATCTTTTCTTAGTTACCTTGTATGAGGCAAAAAGAGCTTGAAGTGCATTAGCAACTTTTCCCTCTTTGTTTTTAGGCATTCAGCTCTTCCATTTTCACAATCTTATTAAAGTGTCTTCAGCAATTCAGTAGGCTTATTTTCCTTCACTGACTGAACATTATCTAGTTATTTTAAGATACCTGTTAGTCAAATTATTCACAGCTCCTGTGGTTTGGACGAATGAATAAAACAGCCACACTACGTTGGGCTTCTAAACCAAAATGTTATTTTCTTCGCAAACGGCCACACTCCGTCGGGCCTTATATTTCACTACACTAAACCGTTAAATATGCAACACTGTCACAGTACGTCGGACAAAACCACACTACTTTGGGTTTTGTTATATTTTTAAAACAGTTTACTTGGCCACAGTACATCGGGCAAATTAACACTGCTTTTGGGCTTTAAACTTCACAGAGTCACGGTGCGTCGGACTCACTACACTATAACACACAACAGTTATGAAATAATTCTGTGACCACACTGCGTCGGGTCGATTCACTTACTTTAGAATTTCATCAGAATTATCACAACTTTACAGTCAGTTTCAATTACGTTAGAAACTTGCAACTTTAGACACAACAGATCTAATACAACTCTGCCACCACACTGCATCGGGTTGATTCAATTACTTTAGAGTCTTAACAGAATTATAAGAGACCAACAACAAGTTTCAGTTACTTTAGAAACTTTGACTTAAGCACTTTGCTTCAGTTACTTTAGAAACAACAATTCCAATACAACTCTGCCACCACAGTGCGTCGGGGCTGATTCAGTTGCATTTGAATCTTAAACAGAATTTGTACAGAATAGGCTTAAGAACTCCTCCTGCTAATACTGACTAAACCAAATTCTCTTCTGTCCTTAAAATTTTATTTTTTAGATTTTTTTTAAACGAGGGGGTTCCCTGTCAAAACCGGCAAAAAGAAAGAAACTGCTTTTCTTACCTTTCCCCGCTTTTTGGAAAACCCTCGCTGGGTGGCTCGCCAATGTAAGAAAAAGTGATGAGGACGTTGAAGATGTTTATTGCAGCATAGCAGTGACAAAGCACATGTAGTACCTTGGGTTCAGCGGAGTCGGAATGAACCCAGAACATCCTAAGTTCAAACCTTTTATACATTTTCCGTTTATTACCCTTTATGTAAATGAAGTTGCTCCTGTTGTAACAGTTGTAGTCTGTATGTTAATTAAGTTCTGACACCCCTTTGTCTGAGGCGGTTCTCAGTGTCCCACACCTGTCCCATTCTGCAATTGTCACCATTTGCTCAGGATGTGATCATCCCAAATGGTCTACAAACAACATAACTGTTGACTTTCTTCTTCTCTATAATAATTAAGCCATTTTGGGAAATGAGCATGCTCAAACATATTGTGGCGTGGAAGCTGGGTCGAGGCAGACTATAATTTCTTACACCCTGCTGTAATCTTTTCCGGTACATTTGTGCCTTGTAAGTGCCCTTTAAAAAGGGGTATTTAAAGGGGTCATATATGACGATTCTAAAAATAACATTATTTGGTGTAATGCAATGTTTACGCAGTTTAAGGTTCAAAAAACACATTACTTTCCACATACTGTACGTTATTTTTGCTCCTCTCTGCCCTGCCTTTCTGAAACACGCCGATTTTAACAAAACTCATCGTTCTGAAAAGCGCTGTGTGCTCTGATTGGCCAGTTATCCAGTGTGTTGTGATTGGCTGAATACCCCAGGTGCGAGACAAAATGTTACACCCCTTACCATATTTGGAAACACACAGCGTCTCCACGACATGGTGGCGGCGGCAACAATATTACAGTGAGAATAGAAGTTAATCCTCCTTTCTTTGCGTAAACATTTGGCCGGTGTTATGCAAATCTTCCCACACAGTGACATAGACATTTGGGGGCGTGTTTAAATCAGGCGTTTTGGGAATGCATGGACGAGTCTTAACTTTTATAAAGAATATCTCTTTGGGTTTGAGACTTAAATCTTTGCAACTTTACAGATCTTATATATGCACAAACAGCTTGTAACACTCCAAAAACAAAGGAAAACTTGAAATCGCGTCATATGACCCCTTTAAATAATATTAAATAGTTGATATCATAACAAAACTAAATTCTAAAAATACACATTTTATAAAGAATTTAAATAGAATAATGATTTTTAAAGAGAGAGAGATTTCGCTATTTCTTCTATAAAATGATCTTTTACCATCCAGGAAATATCAGTATCACAATCATTACATCTTGGTTTTGTCAATTAAAACAACTGATGCAGTAATATGCACTTACCCTCACCACAATAATAGGTCCCATGTTTGACCTGCACATTTTCAACATATTCTTTGATGATTAGGTTGCACAATGACTTTCCTTATTTCCTCTTCCTATCATTTTCCTAGTTTCTCTCATCTGTTTCTGTTTCTGGTTGATGTAGGCTGTGGTTATGGTACTGGAGTCTACAGGTGACTCAGCCTTACAGATGATGGTCAAACTTCTCAAGGCATTCTGGCAAACCGGCCTAATCACTCTGGACCAAATGAACAGGGTTTGTACTAACTTGAGAATTTATTTATTTTATTTTTTATTTTTTTTGTAATGTACCATAGTGATTCAAAAGTTGCAACATAACAGAAGTAGAAGACAGACCTTTTTTTCAGCATTGTGAAGTACATTGGAGTAAAAGCATATAATCAAAAAAGAAAAAAATTAGGACAGGGACTTAATTGGTTGTTGAATGGATGGAGGCAGATGGATGAATGCAATTTTTAAGTCTATTATAAGAAAGCAGAAGGGTTTAAGATGACAAAATTTAGATTCTGCATGTCATCAGAGAAGTCTTTCATTGCACCAGATTGAGATTAAGTTACATAAATTACAAACTACAAATTCTGAAAATTTCAAACACATACATGGATGAATTGTTTACATTTAGATGCATTTAGAAAATGGAGTGAATTTCCATTTAAATTTATTTATTTATTTATTTTTTTTAATTATTAACAAACAGACAGTTCTGTAGTGTTAGTGTAATGGGGGTTAAACACAAAAGGAGATAGTGGATGGAGATTTATATTACCCTCTTACCAGATTTGCATCTGTTAGTCTTTGAGCCATGCTTGTATTCAAAACAGTTTACTTGTAACATCAGCAGAAGTGTCTCGGAGACAATTGTTTATTGACATACAGCTTGACTTGGTAATTGAAAGGTTGCAGGATCGAACCCTGCAGAGGACAATCTAAAAGCCAAGGAACATAAGGGCAACCCTGTAGTGAGGAAGTATTATTCATTCATTCATTCAATACTTTTAATGATCTGATTTTAAAGCTATCTGCTTATAACAACGGCTTTCAAATCAGTAATTGAATTCCACATAATTTGACCAGATTAAATATGGAATTTCTTTGACATGGTTGGCAACGTTTTTCGTACGGTGACGTGTGAATTCTTAGTTGTTTGTGAGAGGATTAATGGGTTTGCATGTTTTACACAGGGCTTCCAGCGTGTATATGACGAGCTGCCAGAGATCAACCTGGATGCACCTCTTGCACACTCCATTATGGAAACCTTTGTGGACCTTTGTTACCAGGAGACAGTGATTACTAAGCAGCTAAGAGACACCTGTCCAACCAGGTCAGAGACTTGCGTCTTCCCTGTTAACCGATGTTCCGTCATACATAAAGACTAGAGAAAATAAATCTTACATTTTGTTACCATCTGCTCCGTTATGGTAGTTCTGTTCCTGTAAACGCTAGCGTTATAACAGATGTGTTCTTGTGGCCAATAGGGGGCGTAAGCGCTTTGTGAGTGAGGGCGACGGAGGGCTCGTGAAAAGCTAGAAGCTTCGGGAGAGCTCCGGCAGGCCCTGATGATAAGCAGGCTGGGATCTCCTGCACTTCCCTGGGAATCTGTCCTCGCTGTCTTCATTGCTCATCCTCTTGAGTACACAGAAATATTCAGCCTCAGAAACGATATCATCTTGTAGAAGAGTGACAACTGAGAAATGCTGTTCTCTCCTCTATTACAGGCTTTGTTTCCTTTTGTTTGTGAATTAATGTGCGATTGAATGCAGTGTAAGCGCTGCAGCGAAAGAAAGAAGTGGGGAAATCAGCAGCTTCAGATGGCCATGAAATACAGTTTGGGTTGAGGGATTAATGTTGCTTTTTTTCAGCTTAAGTTGTTTTTTGTTGTTCACATGTGTTCACTTGTTAGTGTTCACAGTGGTCTCTCAATGTTTTGCTTTTCTTTGCAATGTAATGCATAAAATATGGAGCACGTAAACTAATGTATTAAATAAATTGTGCTACTTAAATGAAGTGTTTAATTAAACTGTTGGGCCAAAAAAAACAATATTTTATGAAGCAATTGGGGTCACTTCTATTGGTTTTCATTTTATTGCATGTTTATCTTCAAATTTGTCTTATTACTGCGTAAAGAAACTTTACCCACGTTTACAGATTCACAAGGTTCTGGGAGATTGCTTGGTTACTTACATAGTCTCTTTTTCGGCTATTCATGATTTATACCTAATGCATGATGAAAACAATTCTAATGAGTTTGTGGCTAGTTTTGACATCAAGAAGGACTTTTGTATGTTTTAGCTGCCAAAGAACGGAGGAGAGAGCATCATCACCTCACAATCAGGCTGATGCCTGTGAGACTACAGTCTCCCATTTTCATAAACGCTCAAAGTTTTGTACCCTCTTTTTTTGAAGGTAATGTTCAGAACAGTCATCTGAATTTTCAGTTCTTTTGTTTATTTGGGCAAGAAAAACTGGTTCAATTGTGTCAGTGCAGAGTTAACAGTTATTAAAAAAAAAATGTATGTGTATCATTTTTGAAGTGGTAAACTTTGCTGAAAATTTCCACCAGTTTCAATCAACACTTGTCGTTTCAATTGTGTGATGGGACAAAATTACTAAATTTAATCAAAAGTACTTTTGTACATGCGATCAGTCTTTGTATCTGTTTGTTGATGGGACACTTTTTCAAAATAAAAACATTATTTTTGTCAACCAACATTTCCAAAGTTCCAGCGTTAAATACATTTTGACACTAATTTCAATAAAAATTCATAATGCTCATATTCATGTTTCTTTGAGTTTATTCATACTTTTTGTTTTTATTTTTTATTTTTTTTATTATTAATATATAATATAGTAATTCTTGAAAGCCAGTTTTTATGAAGAGACTTACCAGTGCTTACCAGAGGTGAGGGGGCACAGTGACCGAGGTGGCCAGGATACCAAACCCCTGTACCCAAAACAACAAACTGCAACATTTGAAACAATGTGGAAAGCAGCCTGAATCTTTTTAGGGTTTTTTTTATTTTTGAAACCACAAATTGCACCCTTTGAATGAAAGTGGAAAAGACGCCTGATCTTTTTTTGGATTTTAAGTTTCAGATAAGAAAAAAAAGGTAACTGAATTTTTGCCACTGAAAAAATGGAAAGCGGCTTGAATCTTTTTTTTTTTTTTGCTTTGTTTTTTTGGATGGTTTTCAGTTTCAGGTAAGAAAAATACCTATTTTTAAGGCTGTTACACTTAATACTTAACATAATTAACACTTGTTTGTTTTTGTTTTTTTGTTTGTTTGTTTTTCTATTGAAACTACAAACTGCAACATCTAAATGAAAAGCAGCCTGAATCTTTTTTCAGGTAAGAAAAAATACCTATTTTTAGATATTTTAGAACTCATAATTAGTACATAATTTGCACATTTTTTCTCCCTTGTATTCAAACAACAAACTGCAACATTTGAATGAAGGTGGAAAGTGGCCTTAATCTTTTTTGTGATTTTCAATTTTATGTGAGAAAAAAAAATGTTTTTTAGGTGTTCAGTACTCACAATTAACACTGTTTATTTTGTTCCTCTACAGTGGGTACGGAAAGTATTCAGACCCCCTTAAATTTTTCACTCTTTGTTATATTGCAGCCATTTGCCAAAATCATTTAAGTTCATTTTTTTCCTCATTAATGTACACACAGCACCCCATATTGACAGAAAAACACAGAATTGTTGACATTTTTGCAGATTTATTAAAAAAGAAAAACTGAAACATCACATGGTCCTAAGTATTCAGACCCTTTGCAGATATAAAGACCCAATGCAGATAACCCCAAATATCACTTTTTTTAAAAATCATTTAAGGAGCTCCTATAAGAAACAAAATTATTTTTTTTAGAATAAACGTGTTTTATTATTATTATTATTATTATTATTTTAACACTTCAACATTTTAGTCATATACTGTCATGTGTTTATGACTCATCGTTTCTTGTCTTTATCAGCACTTATCTTGTAGATGTCCTGGGAACTAAGGTTCACTTAAAGTGGGAATTAAACATCTTTTCGAACTTGAGAATGATACCCAGTCAACAATTTGATCTCACAGTGATGTCACCATGATCTCCCAGGATACTCGTGATGAGGTCACAATGCGAGGTAACAGTGAGCTAAAAGTGTAACCTCACAGCGCCCTCACTGTGTGCTCATACTAATGTGAGGTCAAAGTGCACTCACTGCACAGAGATTAGGTACCCAGCATACATTGCAGCATGAAGCTTTTGATTGTCACCATTGTTGAGATTCATACACTGATTCTTGATGTCTCTCTTTGTGTCTAAATGACACAGTAGTTCAAAATGTTTGTGTTTTATCATGCTTTTAAAATCCTTCCTAAACGATTATGATACTGCTGGGTCCTATACTGTATGATCACAGAGCTATTATAAAAATTTTAGATGAATAACTCCTCACGATGACTGCATACTGAATCTAGGTGAAGGTTGCACTGTTATCATCAGTAACAAACCAAGATCACCTGGTTGCAGTCTTGTTTTTTGGATTTCCTCACCATAACAAATGTGCTTTTCAAACACAGTTACAGCAGCCCCAAAAAATATGTTATAAAGTCAAGGATCAAGAGCCCAACTAAAGCAAACACTAATCACATTGATGGTAACGTCAAACAAAACAATAAAACATCATCATCTAAATCTGTTAATTCTCAATAAGCGCTTTTGTTGATGTCTAACAGAAACAAGAACCCCGCTCATCTTTTTGAGTTCACAATGAGCTCATATATTACTCTCACACTGTGAGGATCACCGCATCTGTGCAGTGTTGCCAAACCCCTCCCTCAGAAAATCTCTAGAACCACCCTCAAAAGTCTCCATTTTTCAAAAAAAGTCGCCAAATATGAAAAGAAAGTAAATACAGGTAAATTTGGTAAAGGTAAAGGAAAGTAAATATATATCTACTTTACAAATGATGACAGTATAAAAAATATAACAAAAGATGTAGGCCTATAACAAAAAAATCTGAAGTGAAATTAGGAAATGCTTAGGCCTACTTGTAACTCTACAGGACACATTTGAATCAGTAAATTCTGAATCACAAATTCCAAGTATGGGTCACTTTCTTTCTTCTTTTACTATTACTATTACTACAAAGTAAGTGCAAAATACTGCATCCCAGCACACATGACACGATGATGCACTGTGTCTCTCAGTATCTGGTTGACATGATTGTGCATGAATTGTGGCATAACTTTTGTGTCTGTGGTTAAAACAAGATGTTCATGCACTGATGTAGCTAATCATATTTTTTTCTCCACCATCTTGATGTTTATAATGAAATGGTGGTGTGTGTCATCATGTCTGAATGGCAGATGTACTGATGTGTGTTCACTGCGCAGACGCATTAGGTGCGTTCCACTTTAAGCGGCGCTGAGCAGAATGGTCAATGTCATCAAAGCACCGCGAGAGCGATAAGAGAGCAGACGGATCCTATGCATTCAAATCGCTCTCGCGGTACTTTGACACTGACCATTCTGTGCAGCGCCGCTTAAAGTCGAACGCACCTATTGGCATGATTGAGAGCAAACGTGAGAGGTCACGGGCCTAGTGTGGCCAAGTAAAAAATTAAAAATCTCCAAAAAATCGCTATTTTTATTTAAATATAGCTAAAATAGCTCCTTGTCGCAAAAAATCAATACAAGTCGCAGCAACAATGAGAAAGTAGCTAAATTTGGCGACAAAATCCCCAAATTGGCAACACTGCATCTGTGTCACAGTCACTGTGATCATCGCGTGATCTCACGTGTTGACTGGGTACACAATAATCACAAAGATTTGCTTATTACACAGAATCTGTGCCAATATCACTGATCATATGAGCGCCAAAACGGTTTTTATTGTTTGGATTTCGTTATGAATTTGACCATTTTAAAGTTGATACTTTATTCATTTTATCCGTAAATTTACGTTAGGACTGCCTGATGTCCCATTACAAAATAAAGGCCCTGCAAAATATCATAAATAACCAAATTTGACTTTGGTTTTGACTACCCTGGGGTAGTGTACTGTCAATCTGAATTGAAATTAGTCTGTGCAAACAGGGAGTTTCCTTTTTAGAGCTATGCAGAACTAAAGTCAAGTTTGGTTATATATGAGATTTTGGAGGGCCTTTATTTTGTAATGGGACATCAGACAGTCCTGACATGAATTTACGGATAAAATGGTTATTTGCAAGTTTATGAAAGGCTTTGATATTGTTATTTATCATCAGTTATTTTATATTATTTGGAAATTCTACATTTCATTTTACTCAACTGTTGAAGTCATTTTCATGTTATCAGACCGTTTCTTAAACATTTTTATTTATTTATTTATTTATCTGTCATTCTTTAATTCATTATTGACACTGACAGAGAAACTCGCTCAATAAATGAAAGCCAAAGATCGCAGGTGAAATGAGCAGCAGCAGCACTGACAGTGGTGCTGAGAACAATGGCAGCAGTAGGCTATTGTAAGTACTAATCAAAATTAAATAAAATCCTTCATAATATAAAACAGTAATTCATGCAGTTACCCCCACTCACACACAGACACATACTGTAAGTTGTGTATACTTGTCATTAAGCTGT
Source organism: Onychostoma macrolepis (assembly GCF_012432095.1). Classification (NCBI taxonomy): domain Eukaryota; kingdom Metazoa; phylum Chordata; class Actinopteri; order Cypriniformes; family Cyprinidae; genus Onychostoma; species Onychostoma macrolepis. The sequence continues at coordinate 29,809,442 of NC_081155.1, forward strand.
GCATATATTTTTAGTGATTATTAAATGATGTTAGGTTTGATAGCCGTTACATTGTGCAGTTTTGGAGGATACAGAGTAGCTCTTCAAGGGATGAATGTTCCTCCTCCTCTTCTTCCCCCACAACCTCCACCTTCACCACTACTGCCACTGCTCCATCTGATGTTGCTTAAGGGGCATGGTGATAGAAAAGACTATGAGATGGGAGGAGACATTATAGCCTACTCCAATGCTTTTGTAACCATAAGAATAACTTTTAAATTATTAAGATGAACATTTATTGGACTGAAGCAACAAGAGTTTAATTGTTTATCCATGCATTTAGTTTTAAGTAGTCTACTGGCCTGGGTTATTAAGATCGTATTGATTCGCATTACAGACTATCAGAATTTCATCTTACTTTTTAACCATAAATATCAGCAATTGCACCAAATTTGATATTTGTGCTCAGTTTGGGCCTCTGAATAAAACTTATGTAGTTTTTGTTTTTATTTATCCAATTTAAGCTTATATTTTCATTGTATCTCACATATGCCTTCTTTTCATGTTCTCTTTAAAGGTTTAATAAACGGATCCATTTCAAAATATTTAATGTTTATGATTATTGTTTCATATGTCAGGACAGGGTTAAAAATTAATAGCTGGACCTCTCACTGCAGTGAGGCAACTAAAGTTGGCAATCCGGGTATGTGCAGAGCAGTACCTCGGCACGCTGCAGGCTCCAGAACACTTGGTGGCAGTAATAGATTCTGTTCGCCAATAAAGGTCACAAGAAAAAGAGGAACACAATGTTTACGTAGAGTTGGAGTTTATTTGATCGTTTGTCTCTTTTTTTGTTTTTTTTTCTGGATCTACTCACGCAGGTATTGGTCCCACATTTACGTGAAATTGAAAGTGTATTTATTTATTTATTTGCCTTCGATTGATCTGATGTAACGTTAATGATACGTATTCTCTAAGGCTTTTTTAAACTATTGTACATCCCTCTGGTTTGTGAGATGCTAAATATAGCATCTCGATAACTACTAACATTACATTACATATTTTCTCTAGGATAGTTCAATTTATAAGAAGAACAGAATACAATAACTCAATATCAGAAATCAATCATTTCCTCTTAATGATTTGCTCTTATTCCCCTGCTGTATATGGGAAAAAAATGCATTTTAGTTCATTCATTAGGGTTTTAATTTCCATAATACTTGGAAAACAATACAATTATTAGGTAACTGTATGATAGCTGTAACTAGTGATGCTTTCAAGACCATCGCAAATCATTCTTGTAATTTCGACAAAACCTGCGTAAAAGTCTATGTTAGTCAGCTAGATGACATAGCATTTGAATTGATATATTCAAATAAGCAACTGTATCAAAAGTAATTAAGTTACAGAAACACAAATGGATACATTTTCTAGGAATAAAAAGACACAATCAACATAAAGTAACGACAAAGCACTGACCCAACGAATTCAGTGGCAGTTCTGTTAACTGACCTTAAAATGAAGTGTATTTTATATTAGCTTAAGCTTCTGTTTTTCTTTCTCTTGTTTTTAGTCTCATGGCCACAAGCAGCTGCTGCTGGATCTAGCAGGAATTTCTTCTTTAGCAGAGATTGTGTTAAAGATGAGCAACCCAGTCTACTTTACCAGAGCCAAAGAAGAGGAAAACCTCTGGATAGAAAGAAAGAAAGAAGACAAACAAACACTTACTGGGGAGGAGGCCAGAGACTTTTACCAAAGCCTGCTACAAGAGACAGATGGAGAAAAGCCAAAAGAGGGACAAGCAGCAACCACAAGAAGAGTGAGAAGAAGAGCAGGTAGAGATATAGATAATAATTAGATTGACAGTTATGATCACAGCACACAACTTGAATACTGTTTTGCATGGTTTAAAAGTATTAAGTAGTTAAATGAAAAATTTAAATATCAACAGAACTGATACATTGTTACATTGATATAACTGATGATCAATTAAATAGTGTAATGAAATAGTATACTGTTATGAAAATACTCTTTAACACTTTATTGAAACAAATCTGATTAATATGTTAGCACACGACCCCCCAAATTTACACACCTATTATTTCACTAAAAGAATAAAATAACTAATGATAAAAGTCAGCAAAACCTGATATTTTGTTTTTGTAATTAAACATGAACAACAATACAAAACATAATGGCAGATATAGACGTGTTGCCAAGATTATATTAACTGTGTTTAGCATCTGTGGCAACCATTTTACATAGATTTATACTGCTGCTGCTGCTGCTGCAAAAAAGAAGACACATCTAGTTTCTATCATTTATTGTAAATATATTTGCATTTTAGCAGGGTGGGAGTAAGAAGAAATAAAATCTTAAACCGAGGCATTGCTCTTGTTACTTCATCATAACTTAGAACTTTAGAACATTCAAATGAAATCTTAAAACCAAACATGACAATTCTGTAATAATTTACTCACCCTCATATTGTTTGAGGGTGACCTGTATGCATTTCTTTCTTCTGCTGAACAAAAAGATATTTTGAAGAATGTTGGTAACCATTTTTGTCCATACAATGGAACTGAAACTGATTTGTTACCAAGATTGATGAAATCATGACAGAATTGCATTTATTTATTTATTTATTTCGGATGGCCTGTTCCTTTAAACGTATCTTTCTATAAGAAATTTGGCTACAAGAGTATGTTTAAATTATGTTTCAAAGTATGATTCCATAAAAATTTCAATTGCATTGAAATTTGTCTTGTGTGTATTTACACGCTGAAAGGCTATAGAGTGGGTTCTACTAAACTACTTGTTACATCAATCTGTAATCTATACAGCATGTGCTCTTTAAAGCATTTTTAGCATTTGCATTCCTTCAGAGTTTAGTTTATAATAATTGTAGCTATTTAACAGATATAACTGTACAGTTGTATCATAATCACCCATTATCTTTTGACATGAGGTCCCAAAAGAAGAAGAGAAGCAAGAAGACCAGAAGCTGCCCCCGTTGAACCGGTTAACACCTCAGAGCGTGATGGATACAAACTCCTCCGATGTGCCCAGGAGGGCAACATTCGGGCCCTAAAGGACCTCTTGCGGCGTGGCAGTGATGTCAACTTCCGTGATGATTTTTACTGGACAGGTGTGATGTGCGCAAGTAAGGCAGGACAAACAAAGGCTGTTCGGCTGCTCCTGCAACACGGTGCTGCGTGGGTGGGAGTGGTGGACAAACAGGTGTGTAACATTCAATTCTAAAAAAGTAGTGGAGATGGGGATAGTTTGCTTCTACATATTTGTTTACAGTTTGTCAGTATGGTTGATTGATTGAAAGTGGAGTGTTGATAAATGCAACTTATCAGATTGGCCAGTAACATACTACAACCATTCATTTCTGCTGACCAAACTTGAACATGAACTTACTCCCTTAGTTGTATTGCATTAATACCACTAGGCTGTACAAATGATTGTGCATTATTACAAAGAATAATAGTACTTCTCTCCAATTTTGAAAAATAATTTTATGAGTATAAAAATATGCATATATTGAGTTTATACAAGAAATACAAAAAAATAAATAAATAAAATTGGACAGAAGTAATTCAGATAATAGAGGAAATTTTAAATAAAGATCTATCATTTAAAGCTGGGCTTTCTTGAGTCCAGATCTTATGTGCGCAGTGTTGGGGAAAGTTACTTTTAAAAATAATGCATTACAATATTGCGTTACTCCCTAAAAACGTAACTAATTACGTTACTTAGTTGCTTTTTATGGAAAGTAATGTTACGTTACTTTTGCGTTACTTTTTAAATATGAGCAGGGCTTGAGTGTTTTTAATATAAGAAGTGTATGTAGAAATGTAAAAGCCCTTTCACACCAAAAAGTGTAATGAATAAACCTCAGGCTGAAGGAAAAGTAAATTGACATGTGCACGGTAGAACGCAGGAGAAGAAGGTTCAACACTCTTCAGCAATAAAAAAAACTCAGATATTTTCTTGTAAATTAAAAAGTAATGTGTTACTTTACTAGTTACTTGAAAAAGGTAATCTGATTATGTAACTCACGTTACGTAATGCGTTACCCCCAACACTGTATGTGTGTGTGTGTGTGTGTGTGTGTGTGTGTGCGTATAGGCTATATATAACGATTTTATGAAGTGATTTTGCTTCCGCCAACCTAGGGAGGTGAAATAGTGTAGTGATGGATACTTAAGTCACCAATGACCAGTGTTGGGCACGTTACTTTAAAAAAGTAATTAGTTATAGTTATTAGTTACTTCTCACAAATACTAACTGAGTTAGTAACTGAGTTACATCATTATAAAAGTAACTAATTACCAAGGAAAGTAACTATTGCGTTACTTTAAAAAAAATGTTCAAATGTCAAATAACTTTGGATGCCCCCAATATTAAATATGTTAAATTAATGAAATGGACACTAAAAAGAATAAATTATTATTATAAAAACATTGTACATTAATCTACACTATTTATCTACTGACACTTAGTATCAGTCAGTCAAGCATTATAATATAATATTATGATAATTTAACATTGTATGATGATAGAACTTTAGTAATTCGAATAACCAAGTGAAGGCATATTTGTCATCAATATAAAACGCACTAAGGATTAATGAGCTGCTGGGTTCATGAATATTAATCACGTTGTCTGCGTTCACTCGAATTGATTTGCTGAAATTAAAACAGGGATGATAATAGCAGAGCCATGGCTCTGGATAATAGGTGAGCGCCAGCCAATGAGATTGTCGTTTTCGCATTAGCCCCGCCCACTACCAGAGAAACCGGCAGTTCTTAAAAGCTGAAGAATTCCAAAGGAACTCCGTTATTTTGACAGGAAAATACAACAAAGAATATCGTTTACATGTAGCGGGTCAGTTCTGCATGTTATGAAAGACTCTCTTGCTCTGTATCTTTGTTTGCGTGCGTGTCTGTGCGCCTTCACACTAGAGTTTATGGTACGTCAAATACAGCTACACTGCGCATCCATTCAGATGAACTGAAAAATTAAATTCTAATAATATAATATAGTAACGCCACATTTTATTGTCAGTAACGGTAACGGAGTTGTAACGGGGAAACAGTAATTCGTTTGATTACTCGTTACTGAAAAAAATAACGCCGTTAGTAACGCCGTTTATTTATAACGCCGTTATTCCCATCACTGCCAATGACATTGTGATTTTTGGATCATGTGTCACTTAAGGTGTGGTTATGAGTACATCAGACAAGAAAGATTGGTGGGATATCTAGATAACTTGTAGAACCTATTTCTGTATTATCAATTTTATTAACTAAAGATAGACTAGAGTAATCAACTATTAAATGATTACCATAAATTAAAAAAGTAATAAAGTACAAGATATGTATAAAATGCAAGTGATTCAGTTGGGTGTTGCTCAGTCAGAGTTACATTATCTTATTGGATGATAAACTGAAACTAACAACGTGAAGAACCTTATTATGCCTCAAACAAATAAGTGAAAGCTTATTTGTTCTTAACTGATCAGCTGTATAACATATAATGTAAATTAGAAAATCATATACTGATAATATGCAATAATGCCACAGTGTTCTCTGTGGTCGAGTGAGCAGTCTGGTGGCGGTGACTTCTTCCACTGGTTATACTACCATATTTCTTCAAAAGCAGATCGTGGAGACATTTTTATCGTCCACGATCAAAAATCGTCATATCGCACACCCCTAGTATATATATTTAAACTAAAATAATTAAGCCAACTGATACCCTTTATGGAAAGTGATCCTGCTACCTAAGCTCACAATCCTGTAGAAACACTATTGATGTATTAGGTTGCAAACCATTTCCTAAACATGATCTCTGTTTGTTTCTTGTTTGTCTCATTTCCTCTCTTTTTATCTCCATCCTGTTTTGTTTCTCATTCTCTCTCAGGGGAGAGATGCTCGGGATCTGGCCCTGCAGGCAGGTCACCAGGATGTAGTGAGAGAACTGGAGCAGTTCAGTGTGTCAGAGATCACAAACACACCTACTACAAACAGAGAGAGGTTAGAGATGGTTTATGGTTCACTTGGTGTCCAAATCACCAAACAATGTATAATTTAAGAAATGTATTCATTCCAACACTCTTAAAGGAAAATTTGCTGCAGTCAGAATGATTGTTCACAAAGCTCATAAAAGCATGAACAATCCACAAGTAATCCACTCAACTCCAGTTTATCAATTAATGTCCCGTGGAGGGTTGCACGGTACACCGGTAGCTTCAAAATACAATGCCAGTGTATGTTTTAAACAGTAGTATCGTCAATACCTTACTAAGTAATGTTGCATGTCCACCAGTACATAATTTAAAGTGTTCATTTTGATGCAGGAGAAAGAGATCCAGGCAGACGAAGTCTTTCCTTGAAATTATATTTTATTAAAATCAAATTATTATATGTATAAGTTATTAAAGATTACAGATGATTAAATGTAAAATATATATTTAAAAAATGAATATAACATCCAAATTGAACATATTCTGCTAAAATTCTAGGAGAATAGACTAAAATATGAGCATAATAATCTAAAGAGATGAAGATCTTCAAAGCATGCAATAAGAAAAAGGTAAAGAAGCCAATTTGGGGAGCAATATATAGACTAAAGACTTACATCCTCTTACAGCATCATGGAATGTTTATGCCTGATCGATAAAATGTCAAACTAATTTTTCCATTATGTCATTATCTACAGGTTGTCAAATATTTCCCCTACCTAAGGTGAATTTAGTTCAGGACTAGATCACGTTGACATGACCTATAAAATGCAGTAGATAGATATAAGATAAAACTGGAGACATGGGTTATGGTTTTACATCCTTCTAGCAGAAACAACAGAGTTCAAGTCAAGTCAAGTCAAGTCAAGTTGAGCTTTATTGTCATTCCGCTACATGCGGGGGCATACAGTGGAACGAAATGTCGTGCCTCACAGGACCACGGTGCTACATAAATACAGGCATACAACAATGGAGTAAGACAATATAAACCTATACACAACTATCCTACTGATAGATTTTGACTATAAATATAAATATACTATCTATAAAAAAGTACCTATACAAACTAAAAAATACAAACTATACGAATGCTTCAGATAAGTACTGTACATGTGCAAGGAGAAACATTGAGTTCAATGTTCAATTTTTGGGATAATGCTCAATTTTTGCATCTTCTTGCAAATACCTGCTCATGGAAAAGAACATCTAGTATCCCAAAAATAGAAGACAAATTTAGAAAACATCCTTGCATATAAAATATTTTAGCAGAGAAGGTTTCCAACATACTGTCCAAACATCACTTAAAATGTACCTTTTATATGTCAAATGAAGGAAATATACTACATCAATGGAATATGAGTACAACTGTAATTAACTAGAATTATGAATAAAAATGCATAATACTTGAGTAACTGAGTATGAGTAACATAATACAGTAATATGAATATAATGTAATAAAACCATAAAAGAATAAGTTATAATGAATATACTGTATGAATGAATATGAAAAATAAGAAAACATAATTATACTGGAAATTCTGATACATCAATTTGAATACGCATGTCTGCAAAAACATTACTAGAGAGTTTTTTTCAGTGCTGCAGCCTTTCAGCTGTGCCCTGTGCAGTAACTGCTATGTAATGTCCTAACGCTTCAGTTCATTTTGTTCGCGATGCAGTGTACCTTGAAAAATGGAATGAAAAGATTTTGAAAATCAATAAAAAAAAATTTAAAAATCACTATCATATCTTATAGTCTAGTTTTGACCAACTTGAACAGATCTGAGAATAACAGCGTGTGTCTGTGTGTGTTTCCACAGTGTTCAGTCTCAGTGGTGTAATATGTGTGCTGTGCATTACACAGACAGCACTGAAACACACAACAGGTCCACACTGCATCAGTTCAGTGAGCTCCGCCCCCCAGCCACCCCTCAATACTGCCTGCCCTCTTCCAGCACCAGCTACAAAATGATGCTCCGTTTGGGGTGGGACCCCTCTTCTGGTCTTGGACCCGCCCACTCCGGCCGCAAAAACCCAGTAAGCACGGTTCTAAAGAGAGATCAGGTGGGCCTGGGATATGGAGTGAGCCCGCAGCCCAAAGTCACACACTTCCAGGCCAAGGATCCTCAGGCAGTGCTACATATGCGTAAAGAGAAAAGACTGGAGAAAAGACTGGAGAAGAGACAGGAGAAAGGAACAACGCTCGGTGCTAAAGAACTTAAGAGGAAAGAAGAACAAGACAAGAGATGGGAGAGAGACTACCGTGCTTCATTTAACTTTGACTTCTGAACTACCGTGCTTTTGTTTAAAATTTTGGAACACAAACTTTTTCTTATTTACTAAAATTCAGTTGAAATATGTTGGTTTGACAGTAACAAATATAAAGACTACATTTAAAGAATATGTGGTGTGTGCTGAAACAGTTGAAAAGTAGACATTTTACAAAAGACAAAACAACTGACTGAAAGAAAAAAGCAACTGGATGGACACTATTAAAAAGATTGTCAATGGGTTGTCATTACATAATTATATTCGAAAACATGATTAAACTCGGATTGGTTTTAAATTTGTGTCATCAGTCTAAAATATTATTATTTTTCTTTTGCATTCAGTTGAAATAAGTTTAGTTCCTTTTAAGGAAAAATAGGCTGATAATATGGACATTTAAAAAAAAACAAACAGGAAAAGAAGTTCCATTAGTACTTATTTACATGCAGAACCATATACTAATTATGCTTCATAAGTTGAAAAAGTTTAAGGTTATAAAAATACGTTAAAGAGATAGTTCACGCAGAAATGAAAATTTTGTTATTAATTACACACCCTCATGTTGTTCTAAACCCGCAAGACTTCGGAACACAAATTAAGTTATTTTTGATGAAATCCGAGAGCTATCTGACCCTCCATAGACAGCAACACAACTGAAATGTTCCCAGACCCAGAAACAGCAAGGACATCGGTGGTTCAACCGTAATTTAACGAAGCTACGAGAATACTTTTTGTGTGCAAAGAAAACAAAAATAACGACTTCATGCAACGATTATTCTCCTCCTCATCCTGGTCTGCTTCGGCGTGCCGCCAATGTGGAGAGCGCATACTTTCCTCTGCATATAAACGATGCACGTGCATGCTGTCCTCAGTGCATGTGCTTTCAACATAAGCAGCAGCGCGTGAATGCGTTGTTTACATGCAGAGGAAAGCACTGGGAACATTTCGGTTGTGCTGCTGTCTATGCAGGGTCAAAGAGCTCTTAGATTTAATCAAAAATGTCTTAATTTTGTGTTTCGAAGATGAACAAAGGTTTTACAGGTTTGGAATGACATGAGGCTGAGAAATTAATGACAGAATTTTCATTTTTGGGTGAACTATCCCTTTAAGGGGTACAGTAAATTTAGGAAGGTTTTTGGACTACACACTAATTGTGCCTAATAAACCGACACGTATAGTCGATGTTAAATCCTTAAATGGTGTTCTTTTATCGGGTAAAGGTCATAAACAACTGTAGGAAAAAACAATCAACTCAATTAGACTTTTTCACTTTGTGTGTAACCCCTTTGCCAGTTGTGATGTTTTCATAAGTTTGTGCATGTTTGGTTGTTGTTGCTTTAACATCAAAACTGGAGAACAATCTGATCATCAACAATCTCATCTCAATGCATTTTTTATATTGTTGGATTTGTAAAATAAGCATGTTTTAGGGCTCTTTTTTATGTTATCAGCATGTACAGTTGTATTTTTCATTTAGTACAAATTTTACATAAAAGATGTTTACATAATAGTCTAGAAGACAAAATAATTATAAAAAAAATGACCTAGTTCAAAATGTTATATTTTGTGTTGTCACCTAGATGCTCCACAGATTGTTTTTTGTTGTTGTTTTGTGATGGTTGTTCATGAGTCACTTGTTTGAATGGAGTGAACCATTAAACTGGCCGGTGTTTTTCAAAAAAAAAAAAAAACTTCCAGGTCCTGCAAATTCTTTGGTTTTTCAGCATTCAGCAGTTTTCAGCTTTCAAGCAGTGACTGCATAATTTTGAGATCCATCTTTTTACACTTACAACAACTGTGGGACTCATACACAATTATTACAAAAGGTTCAAACCTTCACTGATGCTCTAGAAGGAAATACGATGCATTAAGAGCTTTTGAACAGGATGAAGATGTGTAAATTTTTCTTAATTTGTTTAAAGATCAAATTTTTTCATTTAGAACTGCCCTTCAGAAGCTACAAAAGATACTTACATGTTTCCCAGAAGTAAAAATAAGTATAATTTTACCCTGATCTTCAAATGATCTTAATGCATCTTGCTTCCTTCTTCACGTAATTACATTTTTGAACTAGGTCATTTTTATAAATTCAGCTATTATTTTGTTTTATGGACTATATGTAAACACCTTTTATGTCACATCAAATTCAGGAGAATACTACATAGAAATAACATGTATTTTGTATGATCCTTCTTGTTTTGGTAAAATAATGAACATTTAGCATATTATGCAAGGTGTATGTAAACTGTATGTGCACTCTTTTGGTGTGTTTTGTTTACACTTGATTTGAACATTTCTGACACTGGTATTTCTCCATATGATTGAGAATGTTTTCATAATATATATTTTGTGTCTCTTGAGAATGTGTAATTTGATGCTGCCCTCAAGTGCACCTGGAAAACTCTTAAGTCACATCTCTGATTTTGCAAGTGGGAAACCATATATATTATATAATATGGAAGCAGCCAAACCATAAATAATTGTGAAAACTTATTTTCTTAGTAGAAAAGCATAAGTGAATACAAGTGCATCATCATTATACAACCTATAAGATTTATTTATGCATGGTATCTAATGTCTTAATTTGCATTAAGTAAACAATTAAGGTTGTTTGTTTTACATTAATATGTCATTTGTCCTTATTACTAAAACACAGCAATGAAGAAACTGGATAATAAATACTAAAACAAACAAACAAATCATAATCCATCCCTTGGGCATAAATATGTAAGTGTAACCATTAGAAACAGCATACTGTAGTGATTTTTTTATCTTTAATTTTTTCCTGCTTTCTGGATCATTTGTGATGATACATCATATGAAAGACCCTATAGGCCCTATTTGTGTATACAAGTTTCTTTGTTTATTATGTTTCAAGTACACTGTGATGTAAATTTCCATAATTGCATCTTAATATGTAAGGCATACATGTTTTGTAAAATGATTTTACACATATTTTAGAACATTTTAAAAAAGAAATTCTAAATACATTCCACTGTAAGTACTAGTTGTTTTTTTGTCTTTTTTCGTCGTATTTGGGAGAAGTAAGGCTAATGTTCAAAAACAGCCTACAAGCATAAGCTCAAAAATTTGTTTCAGTGCTTTATTTCATTGTTCATTCCATCTGAGAGCATAAAAATCAGTCTTTTTGGAAACTATAGGAGGTGAGGACTGTTTTATGGAGTGGATGTTTTCACAAGAGATAACAAGAGTTTTTTCCATGACTGCTGGCTACTTGAAACCACTACAGGTGGACCCATTTGTTTGTGACTTACACAATGTGGTTTACACCATATACCTAGATGCCACGAGTACTGATTTATTTTTCACACATTCCCAGTAACTCCAAAAGAGTGTTGTATTATGCCCTTGTACTCTCAAGAATGGGGAAAAAACACCACTTCCTGGTGCAAAATAGTGTTTTGTTGTCAGATATGTGAAATTTTGGCTACTGGAAATGCAAAAATATTGACCTGAAAATCATGCAGATTAAAAACAAACCAATAAGCATTCATGCATTTCAATTTATGGAAATCTCCAGTTCATTGCAAAATATTCTGTGCAGTTTGTCTGACTTAGCAACTGTGACTAAAGAGAGCAGATTTAAGCAAGGGGTCAATTAATTGCATCTTTAAGTACAGGAGTTCTTGTAAGAAAAATAAGAAACCACTGAAACCATCATCTTTGTGAAAATATTGTATTACTTTCGAAATGACAATTACAACATATGTGTCACCTGTTTTTCTTAATTTTATTAAAGAAATGCTTTACAAAAATATCCCCAGGGCCAGGTGTGTATTTATGGAATCTTCTCAGATGTCTTGACATGCATGTTGATAACTACATATTGATGACAGTTGACCATGGTGATCTGTTTTGAGTGAGAATTCATCTAACTAATTGCACTGAGCCTAGAGGTCTTTTTAATTGAAGTGAATAGCATAAAGTCTGACCAAATCTTCACAACCTCTGCTTAGTTTCAACACTTTGAAGTATGAAGTAGTTTGAAGCATTCTCCAAAAGGCAAAGCAGATGACATTTCAAGTCACATCATCAAACCTTCAAGCTCAAGAATCTTGTGAGACTTGTTTTTATGCCAATGCATTTTTAGTTTCTCTTCCACTCTCATGAAGTGTGTATTTAAAGCTAATCAGACAGTACTATAAAAGAAGTTCGGCTTTTATTTAATTTGTTATGTAATGTAATTTGATCTTAGTGGAAATACATTTTTGTAAATACAGATAACAATATCTTTGTGAAGTTTAACAATCATATCATTATGACATTCCATAAAGATGTCCCAGTGTTTGTTGTAGATTGTAGTTTTGTTGGCTTTGCATTCGGTGTTTTCCACAGGGGCTTTACTCTCTTCTGACTGCTGTGGCGTCCCTAGAAATCCATTTACTCAGGAATCACTTGGGGTAGGGGCAAAAACATTCAGTATTAGCATTAATCAAATTAAATAAATTCACTTGAAAAAAAAGTGTCCTGTTTTCAAATAATTAAAAAAGAAATCCGTAAAAGTTTACCTATATTCAAAAATTTACTTGTAAATGTCCCTATCATATAATGGCATCCGTGTGTACCAAGTACATCTCTTGTGACTAGACCACTTAATCCAAATATAAGCATGTTTTACATATTTTCCATCTTAAAATTAAGAATAATTCAAATTCAATTCAATTTCTTAATTCAAAATTAAGAAAACAGTCCTTTTTAGGCAGTGTTTTTGTGATTCTAAATGTTACTCACGTCACAAAAACATCCCAAACATGATTCCAGAAAAGCGCAGCAGGATGAAACAAAACAATCACAGATTCCAGAACAATCACAGCATTCAGAGCAATCCCAGCATCCATAACAGCATACAAAAGTATTCACATCCGTACGTGCTCGCTCCACTTTATCCTTATCCTTCTTCAATTTGATGTGTTCCTCTTGTTGACAAACGTTCTTGCTGTACTCACAACCCTCCATAGCTTGTCTAGTAAGTTTTAATGAAGGGTTTGAATCACGGCGATGATTTGTAGTTCAGCTACCGTTCACACCGCCAGCGACACACAGCTACAGAGCGACGTGATCCCATTCACAGGGCTCTCAAGTTATAGCGAAAGTTTGGAGTGAGATTAGGGGAGGGGCCACACAAAGGGGAGGGGCAAGTCAAAGGGGAGGAGCAACTCAAATATTTGCAGCACCCAAGTTTTTGCTAGCAGTTCAATTTTACCTATTGTTCATAATTGACCAGCACAAATAGAAGTTATAACATTTGGTAAATCTGTTTTTTGAAAGACAAATTCATTCTAATAAAATAAAAAGATTTATGTATTTAAAAATACAAATGTATCAAAAATAAATTTTGCCTCAAACGAGCCAACTGAACAGCAGTACTCAATGTACATACTGTACACATATACATTACAGTACTTACCCTGAGCATGTATGTCAAACTGTGTGTGTGTGTGTGTGTGTGAGAGAGAGAGAGAGAGAACACATTTCAGCTTATGTTTCTTTTTCTGTTGTAAATGTTTATTGCACATTTGATGCCTGATGACAGGGTAGAGGACTCCCACATAAAGCACTGTCATGATAATAGCGTTCCATCCAGAGCCAAACTGTTTCTAGTTTTGGTTTTGTTCAAACCCACCATGGAAAACACACTGCATCTGAATTTGGGAAGCCTCAGTGCTTTATATGGGAGCCCCTACCCTGTCATCAAGATGTGCAACAAACACAACAGAAAAAATCATAAGCTGAAATGTGTTCTCTCTCTCTCTCTCTCTCTTTCTCTCACACACACACACACACACACACAGAGCTTGACATACATGTTCAGGACAAGTTCTGTAATGCTACTGTGTGTGTACAGTATATACATTGAGCACTGCTGTTCAGTTGGCATGTTTGGGGCCAAATTTCTTTGTATTTTTTATCCTTTTTTAAATATGTAAAACAATTTATTTTATTTGGATGAATTTGTCTGTCTTTTATCAGATTCACCAACTGTTATAACATCTCTAGTACTTTCCTTTCAGGAAGCCAAAGCTAAGTTAAAGATTCTGGTTGCGAAGTTGCAGTTGGAGAGTTTTTTTTTTTTTTTTTTTGACTGCATCAATAATACATTAGCGCGAATTTGGCTATACCCAACATCAGCTCTCCTCTCACTATCTTTTCACAGGCAAGTGATTTCGTAGAGGAATCTTAAAATCGAAAAAATAAATGAAGGGGTTACCTACAGCATTCATCGGATCTTTCTCTTCCAACTTACACTCCATGTGCGCGCGCATCCATGTTGCTTAGTAACGAACCCGCTTGCTGCAGAATCGCGTAATTTAAACTGAAACAACATCCTAATTTCTGATTGGCTGGTAGGTGGCATTTAACTCTATAACTACAGAGTCGAGAGAGCTATGAACTCGGCAGAAAACTTACCTTAGTATTCCCTCATCTATTAATGGTATATTAATTGTATAGTAATTGTAGCGGGACAAGTTGTCCCTTCTCAGCGTGAGAAATACAAGGTGTGGCGTGAGAGCGTGTGAACTGGTTGAAATGCGTGAGTCTCACTCCGATTGCGTGAGACTTGAGAGCCCTGCATTCATTTTCAATGGAGAACTGGCGACAAGAGCGACAGTAACCGTTGGCGACGGAATGTGGGCGTGTCACGCGATGCGGGTCAAGAGACAAAAGTTAAGGATTGCTCAACTTTATGCAAATGAACAGCGAATTTCGCGAGCAACAACCAATAGGAGTGAAGAATCTGTCATCGGCGCTCACACGTCACAGTCTCGAGTGCACGCAAGAGGACAGAGTTCCGGAGCAATTTCGAGACACCCCTCGCTGCAGACTGTAGCGCGGTGACGTCAGGTATCTACGTCAGGTATATGTTTACCGCGCATGCGCAAAGTGACGTATGGTATGTCTATGACACGCATGCGCATTGCGTGTGTAATTTGCATTACGTGGTGACGGTAGGTGTTTTTGCGTCCTGCGTGACGTAACACGTCATAAAAACGCATGCGCATACTTAACAGAATACTCTAATAAAATGTAAAAGTATTAAGAACCCTAAGGTGGAAAAAAAATAAAACAATAAAATGTAATACAGCACATATCCATGATTTTAACCATGTTTCATCTCAGGTAAAATGATACGGAATTACAGAGTTTAATCTGTAATATCTGTGTAGTATTTTATTTACAATTTATTAACATTCTGTTGCACTTTACTTCACTGTGTATATTGTAATATTACCCTTTAACGGCGCCTTATATATTTCTTATTAGGCTAGTCAAGATGACATCAGTCGTCAGCTCTACTGGCGCAGATGGTAAAACGTGCAACATTATGAAGCTGCAGACCCGGAGCCTGCTGCATCCACAGTCCCGCACCCAGAGTCCCGCATTCTCAGACCCCTCGTTTTTCGAGACAGCGCCTCCTGCTGTTCGGAAGATCGTATAACACCCTTATCCAACCGCACCCAGATGCCATTGAAAACATTAGAATGCAGTATTACGGTCTCTTTTTATTTAAAGTTATCCAAATAAATATTTGCGTTCCCTGCTTAATGCATGTGGCAAAAAAAAAAAAATCATTGTGTTCTCAAACTAACTAATTACCCAGTATTTATTTTTTGAGCGTGGGTGTAATTGAAAGGAAATTATTGATGTAACGGATACACATACAGATTGAACTATCTTCTGAAAAATATTATGTGATATTATATTGCTACAATGTTTGTTTTTGTACAATGTTTCAAATTCCATTTTTTCTTTCAGTTCAACATATAATGGTCTAATTAACATTATACCATGCTAACATTACAAAACCTGTTTTTTGATATTTTGAATGTGAAGCAAAACTCAAATAATAGACAAAACACCAATAATAAACAATTCTGTACTTTATTTAACGATCGCCTTAATCACTGTCATCTTGCTGTAAACAGGAGAAAGCAAAGAAAAAAGGAAGAAAGAATTGTGTTAGTGACTTTATTTTCGTCTTCAATTGCATTCAAAAAACCTCCTCATTTATAAGTCGCTTTGGATAAAAGCGTCTGCTAAATGAATAAATGTAAAATGTAATGTAAATGCATAAGGTAAAATAATTACTTTCTGGTAGGCAAATGTTGCTTCTTTTCTCATTCTTTTTGCAATCACCCGGTCAAATTCCTCAACTTCACTAAAATAAAAGATGAATGCCATTGTCAAAAATACTGTGTAATAATAAAAAAATTTTTGCAAATGCAAATTACAAGCATACCTAGGGTGATAAGTAGGGCCACGAAGGAACACCTCCTCAGCCTCCTGCCAGGATAATGCCTGCAGCTCACATAGGCCATGAATGATGGCCTGTCCATATAAATAAATACATTAATTAATTAATGTATAAAACATTTCATATATGGCAATAATAGAAACAATCCAATCAAAATAAACTTTGGACAACTTTGTCGGTTTGAAATATATCGGGGCACAGAATGGGCAGTGAAAATCACTGCAGCATTTATTACATTTCTGTAATTCTGGAAGTGATTTCCCCGTTTGAATTGTTATATCCATCTTCAAAAAAAAAAGAAGAGAGAGTCAAACTCAAATTCAAAATTTAAGACCACCCCACAGAGCCCATAGTCAAATTTCAGTCAATACAAATTAAAACAAGGAACCCCCAAAAAAGGCCAAATGACACATTCTAGCTCACATGTTAATACCATAGACTGGTTAATACATAGTGAAGGCATAGCAAATTTGATTATTAGGCAACTGTAGCCTATGAGTTGTAAATGGCTGGCAACAACTTCATATCACAGTTAAATTAATATTGATCCATTTTAATACTTACGTTTTATAAGAACTAATTTAAGTAGTCTACATAAATTATATAAAGTAAAATAATTACTTCGGCATTAATTTGTTCAATTTATAGTTTTAGGAGAAAGGGTCCGGTAATTAAAAAAAGGTAAATCTGATTAAATAATTAATGATGAAATTCTTTGATATTAACACACTTAATGTATTTAATTGGTCTACTTTAATGTCAACTAATTTTAATATTTTTTTTACAATGGCTTGTCTACAAAAAGTCCAAGGTTAACGTTAGCTATCAAAATATTTTCGGGGGAAAAAGGCGAAAAAACATACATTAACGGCTCAAATTTTGTTACAAACTATCATTACAAATATTAAATAGACTGTTCATATGTTGGTGTATCGATGAGCTTTAAAGTAGTTTGATTAAAAAAGAAATAATTTTGACGAAATCATTTTAAGATTGACGATACTCACGTTTCGGTTATTCACGTGTTTATCCATGTGTTTTTCCGATCCAATTTGATAGGAGGCGCTGTCTCGAAAAACGAGGGGTCTGAAAATGCGGGACTCTAGGTGCGGGACTGTGGATGCAGCAGGCTCCGAGTCTGCAGCTTCATAATGTTCAAAACGTGTGATTTTCACATTTTGACGCGATCGATGCAGGTTCGAATCCGCCTTTTAGCAAAGTTTTTTCTCCCTTTTCAAATTTCAAATCACATCAAAAAAGCATTTATTTTCAATAAAAATTAAGGAAATAATCAAAAAGTTGTGAGGGAGGGCTTTATTGTCCCAATAAGGTGATATCCATTTAATAATTTGAATTAAAATTATAATTTACACTCAAAACGTTATTATTGCATAACGTTAATGTTTTATAATGTACTACAATACTGAGGTACAGGTAATTACCACTGTTTGCAATAAGTAGTTTAAATAGCAGAAAATCCTGCTATCACTTAGTGCAAATAGCTGCTGCCTTTCTTATTTTAATCTGTCCTCTGTCATGGTTCTTGTTTATTTATTTATTTTGGATAATTTTGGACATTTTCCTTTTGCATTGGCAATTCTGCATGTGAAATATTTAAGACAATAAAGTAGTTTTAAATTCAATTGACTACATACAGTATATTTTCAGTGTCTGCATCCCATTTTATGCATGGTGCCTCCAAAAAAACCAAACTGATAACAGTGATCTTTTTTTAAATGATTATTTCAAAGAACAAAACAGAAAATATAATTGTATATACAAATATAGATTAAGACTATAGACTATAAACATGACACAGGAGAAAGAAAAAAAAATTGCATCTATTCATTCTGAAATTCACCTCCATCACTGATAAAACAATCAACGGAGCAGTAGCCCTCAAATTCTTTGAATGAATAAAACCCACACAGGACTCCCTCCTGTCAGTCCTGACATACCTAGGTGTGCAGTCTTTAAATACAGTATCTCACTGCACCGTAGGCACTGGTCTGTGAATACGGCACCCGGCACTCCTGTCTGTATTGTGCAGAAAATGCACTCCAGTTCACGACACCTAATTTACATAAAATAACAAACAATATTAAATCATTTTGAGGAAAGGCAAAAGAGCCATACAAGGAAAATATTTTAAATGTATTTTTAAATATTATAGGATGGTGTTAGAAAAGAGTGTTGTTTGCTTTGTCTGTAAAGTACCTAAGAGATTTAATTTATAATCATCATTAACCAACTAAATTAAAAAAGTTCGTCAAGTCAAAATTTAGGTTGGCTTGGCTTGAGAAAGCATAGCCTGAAACAATTTGAAAGTTTTACAGTTGAGGTCAGGAAAATCAGGAAAAAAAAAAAAACAGATAGTTGAGATGAGACAGACAGAAAGATGTGAAGAGAGACAGACACTCAAATACTTTTTACAGTATTCGCTACATGTTAAGGAGTTAAAGAACTATCTGTCTATGAAGTGAGCCTCTTCTCTCAATTTCGTCTCACTGATAATGTCCCTAAAAAGTCATATGAACATGAAGGTAAATTTAAGAGGTAACACTTTACAATAAGGTGTCATTTGTTAACACTAGTTAATGTATTAATTAACATGAACTAACAATGAACAATAAATTTGTTACAGTATCTATTAATTTTTGATAATGTTAATGCAAAAGATGACAAATATGAGAAACATACATACATACACACACACACACACACACACATATATATATATATAAATGTATGTATGTATTTTTTTTATTTTGCAATGCATTCAATTCATTACTTTATTAATATAAGTATTTCTGCTCTATTTTAATACATCTTTAAAGGCTCATTTTAGGCGAAATAAGACTTTTAAAGACCAGCAGCAGAATCCCTGTCACGTCGAATACTAACACATATCATAAAACATGTCATAAATGTTTGAAATCGCATACATTTGCAATGACACTCTCTGTGATTATGAGCAAAGCATCCTTACAATTAAAAGTCAACACAAACGCACATTTTTAAGAAAACAAAAGTAAGTAAATGTTCTGGAAGTGAATGAACCATTATTGAACCGGCGTATTTACGGTAAATACATAGGTAACGTAGGTACGTGACGTCACCGCGCTACTGCGCCTGCGTTTTATAGATATACCATACGTCACTTTGCGCATGCGCGGTAAACACATACGTGACGTAGTTACCTGACGTCACCGCGCTACAGTCTGCAGCGAGGAGTACTTGGCAATTTCACTGTTTTATATGACTGTAAGGACATAAAAATGATGCGTGGAAAATAAACTGTTGGCAGTCTAAAGTGAGTTTGAGTCATACATTGACGGTTCGTGTAGTTAATTATATGACGCAGTGAAAAGTTTAGCACCGGTTAATGATTTAATGCACTGAGCACCGCTGTAGTTTATGTAAGGGATAATCAACGGCTAGCTGTGCATTAAACGATTTGAATGCACGGCGCGGCGGTTAAATCATTAACCGGATTAGAATGATATCTTAGTTTTACCGGCGATATATATAGTTTGTGATTGCATTTTCTAAAGATATGTCCAGACGTGCAGTCTACCAATAATATTAGAGCGACAGCAGTAGCAACGCACACAAGCTCTTCACAGTACAGAGTCTAGCGACATACAGCGAAAAATTGAGAAGGGTCTGTCTGCAGACTGCAAGAGAGGGGCGTAACTGGAAGGAGGCGTAACTTGAAGAAAGGGGCGTAACTTGAAGTTGTCCAAATCACACAGAACCACGCGAGATGTCAAAACGAGATGTTGTCGGGCTGCGTCCGAAACCGCATACTTTCTTCAATAAGTACTTACTTAACGAGCGCTAAAAGAGTACATACTCTACAGCCTGAATGCGTTAATTATGAATGCGATTTGGATATCATCCGTTATGTTGACGTTATCACGTGACCTAAGACGTTATAACAAGCGCAACAAAAGATATGAGTGACAGGTTTAATTTTTAATTTCATCTAAATTTGCTCATTTTGTGGTCTTGTTGAAGAAACAGCTGCCCTTTTATTTTGTGATTGTAGTAGTCAATACATTTTGTGTTGATTTAAGTTCTTATATTTGTAACTCCACTAATGTGATCCACAGTTTTATCCTTAAAGCATTTTTTATTTTATTTTTATTACAAAAACCCAAAATTGTTATCTCTTGAATATTTTAATTATTTTATCATCCACAAGCAAACGTGGCTTAAATCTCCTGTTTTCTTTTTTCTTGTTGAATTTAACTTTCTTGTTTCATCCTCGCTTCTAAAAAATTCATGATGAATTATTCAAAGATATTTAACCTTGTCACTGTGCTTTTTTTCTGTGTATATTATCTCATACTATGATGAACGCATGAAATTTTTGTTTACTGTTTTATGCCATTTATGATTGTTCATTGTTAGATACAACCATCTTTCCCTGATCTTTTATGTAATAAGTTCGGCAATAATAAAAAAAAGAGAGACAGGTGCACTAACACCTCATATCATCACTAACTCAACAATCTAGTACGGTTTTCCTCAGCGTTTGAGATGTCAGCACAAAGGACATGTCGGGCAGCTGCTCGAAGATCTCGCCTTTGGAGAAGACTGTTGATTTTATACTCTAAAATGTAAGTATTTGTACTTAAAATTAAGATTACCCCAGAATGAATTGCATCATTTTCCCACCCCAACACTTACACGCAATAATAATGATAAGTGCTAACCAATAATTATAATTTTTTAAACTTAAAATGACAAACAAGTAAAACAAGCAAAATTTAATTTTGTCGTGACATGGCTATACATGAATATACACTAGTTGAACAAATGCAGTCGATGTGAATACATCAATTTTCAGTCAAGCAATTAATACATTAAAATATATTTTATTTAATGACAACAATAAGAAACATGAATAAATAAGTATAAGAATGAATAAAAGGAAGCATCACAATAAATACATACAATATACAAGTCAACAACAGATGAAACAAAGCTTCATTCAAACTTATTGTTCTAACAATCATGTTTTTACAGACGGTGAACCCACATCCTACAGTCATCTCAACACAGCTGAGCCAGTTCTGCAGCTGCGCTGTGCTTCACAATCTTGCTCTTCTCAATGAGGACATCGTTGACCCAGAGGATGAGGAAGACCATGATGACACCCCTGAACCACACAACCTTGAGGCAAGAGCAGGAGAACATGTGCGGGATAATCTGTGTCTGCTTCAAACATTCGTGTGCTGCTCTCCATGAGCACCACTACCTGTAAAACATTTAAACAGAGTTAAACATTTACAATTCATGTTGTCAGCTTTCCATTTCTTGCCAAATTTTATTTCATGTTTACAATTACATGCATTTTTTTAGTTGTAGCTTTATTACTTCTGTAGTGGGCTAAACCACTGAACTGGTCAGCAGAAGGTTGCTGGTTCGTCACTGGCGTGTCCTTCAGCAAGGCTCTTTTCTCCAGGTTGATCCAGGGGATTGTAGGTCCCTGTAATAACAGCACTGGAAATCACTTTCGATAAAAGCTTCATGACTATTTTTTGATGATGCTTGTGAAGCTTCTGAAAGTCAGCCTTCACTGTATGAACAGAGACCAGCAGAATAAACTTGACCAATGTCACATCCTCGATGTCTTTTGGTCTTTCTCTAGATGTTCTCGCTGGCTCTGGGGTCACTGATGATGAAGAGACCACAGCAGCATCTGGTTCAGATGAGGGCAGGTGCAGTGTTGGGCGTCTAATTCATGGCACTGGATCATTTCCAGGATGCTGCTGTGGACTCTCCATCCTCAGCGCTCACAGCAGCCTGCAGACATTTCAGATCATACAAAAACAGCCAAACATAATACACAAGCAGTCATTTTAACAGCACAATGTCATCTGATCTCTGTATTAAAAGTAATAAAATGATCTTACTTTATCCTTTTGTTTCAGGTTTTCCCTTTTTTCCACAAATGTCGCTGTCACCTTGTCTTGCAGGTCCTGCTCCACCACAAAAGATCTGCAGCAAATGCACAGGAATCAAGAATCAGAAAAGTGCTGTAATAGTTGTTTGAAATTACAATAATTAAAATAAACTACAATTTAAGATTTAAAAGATGTTTTATTGATGTCTGTAGTGTACTCACTGAGAGTCTTTGATGGCAGCATTCCTTCATCAGTCACTCTGCACCGGATATACACTCGTGTGTCTCATCTGTCCCTGTAACATCCAGACAAGAGTCAGTCAGCTGTGATTTATCTGCTCAATACTGCATTTACATGTTGAGGTAGTTGCTGATGTAACTCCCTTTTTATCCAACACAAGTTAGGCCATAGTTCAATTAGGACATTTGAGTAGCTTTTATAAACGTGCCTTGGATAAAAACACTACTGATGGGCATCTTGAGACAAAACAATTATTTTAAGATCAGTCAGTTCAAGTTGCTTTCAGTTAAAACAGCCCAGACATGCATTTTAGTCTGGGACTACTCTTGACTAGCCTTGTCGTCTTTACACCTTTTGAATTATATATTGCTTACACCTACTGAAAATAAAAAATAAAAAAATATTCTCACCTTGTCAATATACAAGCGGCCATCTTGCCAATAACATCTCGTTTTGACATCTCGCGTGGTTCTGTGTGATTTGGACAACTTCAAGTTACGCCCTTTCTTCAAGTTACGCCTCCTTCCAGTTACGCCCCTCTCTTGCAGTCCGCAGACAGACGCTATTGGAAAAATTCGCTGGCGGTGTGAACGGGGCTTGACGTTCTGATTAGGTTACAAACCACGCCCCTCAAAGTTAAAGAACTCCATCCCTGTTCAACAAATTCACTGCCCAGTTAGATGATTTGATTCTGAAACATTATGAAACGACACTGAGCATAAAAACTTAAAATATACTTAAAGAATTAATTAATTTGTTTGTGTGCGTGTATAGCCTATATAGCCTATGTTATCCCTGTTGGAAAAAAACAAACAAAAAAAACAGCATATGCTGATTATGTTTTGAAGCATGGATGCTGGTTTGAGCTGGTCCTTAGCTGGTCATGAGCTGGTTTAAGCTACTACAAGTATTTAATTAGTAAACTTTCAGTATACCTATAAGTTCACTTTTAGTACAGTTGCAGTAAAACATTGATGTAAACTAGTTGTGTACTCAAAGTTTACTACTGTTATACTTAAAGTATACTTAAAATACTAGAAAGTGGGCCAATTTAGTCTCAAGGAGTATTGAAATAGTACATGTATACTATTAGTAGGCCTATACTGATATTTGTATACTTACCTACATAAAGTATACTTAAAATATACTTGAACTTTACTTAAATATACTTAATAAAATATACTTGAACTTTACTTAAGTATACTTAATAAAATAAACTTGAAGTATATTACTTTTTGGTAAGGGCATGTCAAAACTTGTTTCTCCTGTGAGAGGAATTTACGATCCTTCGCACTTTGGTAAGAGTAAGGAAGAACAAAGCAGTTAATTGTGTGGAAAGGGAGTTTCCATCTACGGATATGTAAGTCTCTCAGTTACTATCCTTTCCACAGTTTTTCTAACTGTGACGTTAAGGCTACTGGCGTATAGTTTGATTTGTCTGATGAATCATTTCCAGGTTTTAGAACTAGAATAATGGACTGCTTATGCTGATGGAATTTTTCCTGTTTCCCATACTGTATTGAATGAGATGTTTGCCGTGCATTTAAAATGGCTTTCTTTCATTCAAAAATAAAAGGTATCATATGGTTCTGTTACTTGAGGATTTAGTGCAAGTGTATTGTTCCTTTCTAGCTGTGTCTGATAAATTTCAGAACTTAGAATCTTTACTATCGCTTGCCTTATCTATTTTACTAATGGCCAATTTACTATTTTGGCGTAATTCTGTTCACACTTTCTTTTTATACTGCTCATTCTTCTGATCATTCCCCATACATCTGATATTTGAGTTTCTGTTCTATTACAATAACTCCCCCAATATGTACATTTTGCATTTCCTATACTCTTTCTAACTGCATGTTTCTTGTGCTCTTTTGTGCAGTGGGGCTATCCAATCCAGTCTTCTTCTTTGTTTCTGCCATCTACTGAGATTGAGTGTGGAGCAACAATGTGGAGAAAATTAAAAGAAGAGGGCAGGGGGGAGATGAAAAAAACACTTTGAACTAAAACTTTTTAAACAGATATGTTGCCCTTGAAAATCTAGTAATACCTTGAAAACTTAGTAAAAACCGAAGTGACAAACCATTTATACCTAATGAATTTATTTCCTAACATTTATAGCCTTTCATTTCTTTATCTGACACAGCATATTAAAACATGCTCCACTGTCTCTTGTCACATGCTACAGAATCGTGTATCACGTTTTACAATGATATACAAAGAATGATTAAGTGTAGTAGCCTATGACCAATATGGAGACGAGAAACCACAGACCACTCACTACTATACTTCCCTTTGAATATTGTACAAATGTCTTCCCTGTACTTCCTTATCCAACTTTTCTTGCCACATTCCTTTTACTGCTCTTTTTATTACTCCTTTAATTTCTTTTATTTCTATTTCTTAATTTTTTAAGGTCCTCTTGGCAAAAGCATCTGCTTCCTCGTTCCCTGCACCCCTGCATGTTGAGAGGTATTTCGTTTCCTAGAGAATGCCAAAGAGGTCATAGTTTGGATATACCTTGTGTCATGGAATAATTTTCACCATAAAACAGTGGTTCTCAGTTCTGGTCCTGGCACTCTGCATATTTTGCAATTTCTCTTTAACACATATCTAGTATACCACAATGTGAAAAAAATCAGGTGAACATACACATACACACACACACACACATGTTGGTATTTGTGGTTTACGGGGACTCTCCATAGGCGTTATGGTTTTTATACTGTACAAACTGTATGTGCTATTGGCCTACACCTTAACCTACCCCTTACAGGAAACTTTGTGCATTTTTGCTTTCTCAAAAAAACTCACTCTGTATGATTTATAAGCGTTTTGAAAAATGGGGACATGGGGTAATGTCCTCATAAGTCACCTTCTTATGGGGGCAGCCACAGGACAACGGCGCCAGTGCGCAATACATATTTGTGTCCTCATATGTCACAAAAGCGCACACACACACACACACACACACACACACACACACACACACACACACACACACACAATCACACAATCACAATCTCTGTATTTGCTTCCTGCTATAGATCCTCTCAAACTTCCAGTTAAGCTCCTCCTCTCGTTCTCCAGTTCTGACCCTTGTCTGGCGCTCTTCCTCCATTCTTGGATTGTTCTCTGGTCATATCTTCCTAATTAGCATGCTTTCATTGTTCTGACTTGTGTTTGGCTCATCTCTTTTCTTTATCAAGAAATACTGAATATTGTTTAAAAACAACTCAATGTTATTAGGTATGGCATTTTGGGGCAGTTTTTCTTTAATACATTTTACACAGGACAGAGAGTTGCACCAGAATGGGAACTCTAAAGAAGTTTTTATGATGTTATGTTAATTTTAAGAGGAAAGGTCTATTATTAGTATTAGATAAGTATTAGTAGATAAGTATTAGGTTTTATCCATGATTCTGGCAGAATTAAGGCTAATCAGAGACCTTATTTTTCAAAAACTTAAATTGGATTTAAGGTTATGGTAAGTTGGTAACATTGAAAAATTAGCGTCAAATAGCACAAAAATGGGACAAAAAGACCATTTGTGAACCATACAGTAGATTATGGTGCCATCTGTCATGTGTTTTTTTTTTGTTTTTTTTGTATAGGATGGCAGTTAGTCTGCTTTTGACTCCAATATGAGAACACTTACTTCCTTTTTTTTTTTTTAAATAAATCTCTGTCTACCACCTTATTTATTACAAATGTTTACCTTTCATTTTTTATGTTTAATTTTTCTACTTTTGAAAAATGTTAAACTATGGAATTCTTCTCATATTATTATGCTGTCTGGATTTTCTTTTTGCTGATCACAGTAGTGACTAAAATACAGGAAGGAAAAGGCAGAATACAACCCTGATACGCTTTCCTGGAGTGTATTTTTTTTCAAGTTCTGAACACCCTACGGTTCTGACCATTTGCTTTCTTCGTGTTTAACTGATCTTAAAAATACCAGGCATCTCAAGACGGTGAGTGCTGCCTTTTTCTGTTTCAGCTTTGTTTTTTGTTTTTGTTTTTAACCACTGGATTTAGGCAAATGTTTCTGACAAAATTAAATGCATCATGCACAGATATCATGATTTGTATGCTTTGTTAATCATGCAGTTTTCTTTATGGGTTTGTGCTTTTGTTCAGTTTGTGCTGAAAATGATTATATATTCTTATTTGTTTGGTAAGCATGTATTTACCAACTTTATTTTTAGCCTAGTTGTCCATGTTATTGTCTTTGTCCAGACTTGTGCACATACGCCAACTAATACAATGGGAAGTTTGAGGTTTCCTGCGGTTCTCCTGGTGCTCTTATACACTGTAAGCTCTCACATGTATCATCACTACTTTGTACTGTTTAACTTCATCAAATTTTGTGAAGCTTAGAAGACTTTTTTCTCTCCAAAATTTCTGCTGTGATTCTTAATTGTGCTTTCAGATGGCTGTGAAGATAACTGAAGAAGCGATACAGATGGGCATGCTTCCTGAAGCTGCTGATTACTCGTTCCAGAACTGTCGGAAAGAAATGCTGCAAATGGTCACAAAAGGACTGCTGCAGACAGAGCTTAACAACAATCCAGATTTTAAAACTATGTGGAAAGGTAATGCAACATGCAGCAAGACCATTCCAGGGAGTACACCGCTGCACATGGCTGCACTGAAGAGCTATGCAGAAGCTAGTTCTGAATTTCGTGGAAGATTCAAGAAGTTGTTTCAGACTAGCAGGGGCAGTTCAACTTACCGAGATGAGTTTCCTTTCAAATCTCTTTTCTTCCTGCTGACAGATGCCATGCAACTTATGAGCAAAAACAAGATTCGCACAGTGTACTCTGGTAAAGGGAAGGAATATAGCACTGAAATTGGGGAGAAAGTACATTTTGAGAGTTTTCTTCCAGCAGAATCGCTCTATAATGATGTAACTGAAGATGCAAATGTCTTTAATAGCATTGGGACTGTTTTCATCATCAATTCTTCTTCTGTGATCAGCTTTGAAGATTATGGATGTGATTCAGAGGAAATTAATCTGCTAATATCACCCACTGAAGTTTTTACAGTTACGGGCATCAAGACTGTTCACAATAGTAATGATCATTTTAAAAAGATCACCTTAACACATTCTCATTTGCACAGTTCTTCTAATTGCAGCGGCCTTGTCAGGTAAGAGAGAGAGTGCAGTAAAGATGTGTTTGATTGTATAAAATACTCATTTGTGATCAACGGAGCACATATAAAATAAACATACTGATCTGATATTTCTCTTTCTGTTGAAAGCTTGCCTGAAGAATCTGAAGAATCATCTTCAAGTTTCCTGAGTTCCAGTTTACTCAATCTGGTGGCTTCCTTACTCATGCTGTACTACTACACACTGACTCTGTAGTACTCTGTATGTTCACAAAAATGCAAGTAAAAGTTACTTGAATGTTATATGAATGCTATGCCACATGCAGCGTTCTTGACTTATAGGAAGAATTTATCACTATAATAAATTACTTTGTTTTAATGCAGTTTCTGTGTTCTCATTTTAATAGACCAATTAAACCGTAAAACACCCTAAACTGTAGTGTTCTTACCCAAGCGTTACAAAAACATCCATATACATTCATTTTTACATTTCCACTAAGTGTAGGGTACAACGGGGCTAAAGGCCCCCCTTAAGAGAAAATGTGCTATTACCTGCGCCTAAAATGTATAATTGCAGAAAAAATATATACGTTGTATTGAACATTAATGGAGCAACAGATTTTGTGTGAAAATAAATCATTCAAGTTGTTTATTTTTTTTTAAAAATCTTATGAGGTGGCAAGGGGGGCCTTTTACCCCACACACATATTAGATTATCTCTCATATGGACACCCAACATAATATATGATATTTACCATCTGAATCTAACCATGTCATATCAACAAATGGAAAAGTCAGTGATCTATTAATTATCATGTTAATTTCTGTGCGCGTTTAGCCCCAACAGCAGAGGCACTTTTTACCCCAAATACCATACTTTTACATAATCTTCGTTATTTAAAAACTGAAAATCATAAAGAAGACCTTTGTCTCAAAATATATGCATTAATTTGAGCGATTCTCTTTCGCTACTTAAATCTACAACATTTTAAAAAACATATTAGATCAAGTAAGCACAGAATCCACTTCGATCTCGTCAAAGATCAGACAAATAAACACGTGCATCTTGAAAAGCGAATGGTTTGGAAAGTGTTAAGCCATGCGTTTGTAAATTCAAAGGCGCCTTTTCCCCCGGGGCACCTTTAGCCCCGTTGTACTCTATTGAAGAAGACACGCTCAAGGTATGATTTTAAATGTAGTACCTCATACCACCAGAGGGCGCCAATGCAATAGCCCTATAATCATTTTTATTTTTTGTCATTTTTGTCATTTCTGTCGTGTTGAAAATTCATATATGTGACTCTGGACCACAAAACCAGTCTTAAGTTGCACGGAGATATTTGTAGCAATAGCCAAAAATACATTGTATGGGTCAAAATTATAGATTTTTCTTTTATGCAAAAAATCACTAGGATATTAAGTTAAGATCATGTTCCATGAATATATTTTGTAAATTTCCTACCGTAAATATATTAAAACTTAATTTTTGATTAGTAATATGCATTGTTAAGGACTTCATTTGGATAACTTTAAAGGCGATCTTCTCAATATTTTTTTTTTTTTTTTTTTTTTTTGCACCCTCAGATTCCAGATTTTCAAATAGTTGTATCTCTTATCCTGTATTGTCCTATCCTAACAAACCATACATCAATGGAAAGTTTATTTATTCAGCTTTCAAATTATGTATTTTGAAAAATTGACACTTAAGACTGGTTTTGTGATCCAGGGTCACATATTTATATTAGGCTAATAGGATACAATTCCACTCAAATTAGAGGAAATTTCAGTTAAATGTTTCTTCACTTGGTCTGATTTGTTCTGTCAATGCCTTCAGTTTTACAATTACCAGACATGCACTCTCAGAAAAAAAGTTGCCATTGGGGCACTGTTACAGAACAGTTGTAATGATTCTTTACTTAGTTCCCCCCAAACACTCTTATGCCAAGGACCTCCAAATAAGATGACACCTTTGGTAGAAACATGTTGTTAATCATTATGTCAGGAACAGGGTGGAAGAATATTCATTCAGCTTGAGAATGAGCGCTGGTGTCTATGGTGAACCTCAAGTTTCACAATCTAAATATTATAGGAAGTCAGAGAACTCCATGATGTATCGAGGTGTGTGTGTGTGTGTGTGTGTGAGAGAGAGGAGTGAGAGAGAGAGAGAGAGAGAGAGGAAACTGATTCGCTAGGTGTTTGTAACGCTGACGCGGATTTACACCTTTCAGAGTCACTGTTCATCCGTATACCTGACAGGAAACTGAAACCAGCGGAATTCAAGCTGACAGAACAAACCAGAGGAATAGAAATCAGAGGACTTGCTTTTGAATCCATTCCTTCTCTGTAATTGAAAATGAGCAGCCGACGGCGGCGATGCAAGCGTCAGTTGATCAAGTTTACTCAGCATATTGCTCGATTAATCACAGGAACTCTGAACTCAGGTAAAGTCAAACCAGTGTGTAACTGTGTCTTTCTGAATATTATTTACCGCTCTGCATGAGACTAAAAAGATAACTTAATTGGCACATTTCATCGTTTGACTGTCGCTTTGTTGTCCTGAAGTTCATTACATCTTTTATCATGCTCAGCTTTTGTTCATAAACGGTTACTGTGTCATATGTTTGTTAATGTAGGCTACATTTAAGCTGAAAAATCATTAAAGTTAAACATATATTTTCACACACAGTTGGCTAATCCTGAACTAATGATCTGCAATTACCAATACCAATTCCATTTATTGTGCCAAAAAAATAAAATAAATAATAATGATAAAAAATAAAAAATACAAAGTGTGCCTTTGACTGAGAAATACTCTCATTCAGAATTGTCTCCTTGTTGCCCTAGGGTTTCAATACAATCACTCCTTGCAAGATTTCTGATGTATATGGTAGGCTACTCAAAATGTAATTGTTTAAGTAGCAACCAAAAATGTTAATGTTTAAAAAATGTTTTTTTTTTTTTAAATAAAAAAAACAAAACAAAAAACATTTTGTAAAAGACCAAAGACATAATACAAGTTAGTTTTCCACTAATTGTGTTCTTTTTCTACACACCAGTCAAACAGACCAAGGGCAGTTTTGACATGGGGAAGTTGCAACAAAGCTATAACTAAATTTACATTTATGCATTTATTAGATAATTTTATTCAAAGCGACACTGAACTGAAGGTATATATTATAAATAAGATATCAGTTTTCGCATTCTCTGGGAATCAAATGCATGACTTTGGCAATGCTACATGCACTAATGTTTGACAATGAATGAATGAGTGAATAAATAAATACATACATAAATATAGTGTAGATCAGTGTAACAGTTACAATTGGTTAATACAGTTGTTTTACTGTTTACATTTTTCTAAAAAAAAAACAAAAACAGCATGTACACTGAAAAAAATGATACTAAATTTTAAGGTAAGTGGTTGCAAACAATTTATTTGAGCTACATTTAAAAAAAAAAAAAATGCTGAACATTAGTCAACTAAATTTATTTAAATGTAGCTAAAATAAATTGATTTCAACCACTTACCTTAAAAAATGTAGTAAATTCAGTGAATCATTTTTTTTTCCAGTGTAATGCTTTCAAAATAGAGATATGCATGCTTTTCCTTTTTCTTTCTTTTTTTTTAAAGATAGGATTTTATATTACAATGTATTTCTCTCAAATCAGTGTCTGACTGCGAATGTATGTATGTTTTTTTTTGTATTGTTTTGTTTGCTCTTCCTTGGTTTCCAATGCATATTTAATGTAATTATCCCATACAACAACAACAATTAATTTTTCTATTAAAAATCATGACATCAGGTAAGAAGTAATCACACTAAACTAAATAAAAATGCAATAATCATATCATACAGTTACAATAGATCAACTAAAAGGTATTCAGAATGGCACAGACCATTCTTGCTAGATTAGAAAAAAGAAGCTGATAATGATTGATGTTAGAGCAAAAAAGGCATCACAATAGCAGCGAATGACTTTTTTCAATGTTCAACTGTCAGTACAAGCAGGCTATCTCTTTAAAAAATATTTGTATTATTGTGCAGTGAGAAACTTTACAGAAGTCACAATAAAATTAATATAATATTACTATTAAGCTAATCAACAGGTGTTGTAACTCCTTCCAGACAGTCTTGCGATAAATTCATGCTATACACCCCCTTTTTCTATGACTCTTCCAGGGTGTAATTACACATTTTACTGAAATTCTTAATATTTAATGACAGAGTTTTAGATCTCGAGTCGAATATCTTGCCAAGTTAATACAGAGCCATGTTTCACTCCCATAGAGGTGGGCTAACTGTAATACCTAACAAAAATAACGCTGGCATGTACAACACGATGTAAATCCGCCAAAGTCGCATCAGCTAAAGTTTTAATGTACACTGTTTATTCATAAAATTGAACAATTCATCGACACAGTGTAGTAAATTAGACTGTGTAGTGTATTCTGTTTTTATTCAGTCATCACTGTCTTGTTATTTAGGTGTAATAAAAATAATAATACAAATAATCTCTTACCACTCCCTATATGGGTTATTATTGAAATTACAGTGCTAATCATTAATGGTCTTAACTTTGTGGATGAGAGTTCTAATTAATTTCATCTTTCCCTTGGCTGTGCTTCATATCCTTGTGGGACTAAATATAATTACACACTCCATCATTCCATAGCCGACCATAAGACACTGATGATCCCTTAATAATGCCATAAATTAAGTATTGCAGACACTGGTATCTTTTTCAGGTAATTTTATCTGCCACATTTCTACTGGATTTTGGCTTCATTTATTCTGCATTTGAGAAGGTTTTGTGCTGCTGTTTTATCTGCTACTTGAACACATATTCCTATTTGAAATTCATGCATGCAGATTACATTTAGTATATGATTCATTTAAAGCATTTGATAGTTTTCCTGGGGATTCACTGCCCAGCACCTGCTTTGCCTTAAAAGCATCATAAGATAAAAATAACTACAAGCCATTCAATCTTTTTCCCTATTCTACTCCAAAAACAGGCCAAAGAAGGCATTTATGAAAGTGATACTGTCATATTGCCACTCAGCAGGAAAATAATAATTACCACATTCCTTACGGTACACTATAAGTGGAAAAAAAGAAATTACTATGAACTAAGCCCTAGTGAAATGAACAGACATGGATTGCTGATGAAGACATAGCAAAATAGGTCATTTTTTATATAAAGATTACTAAAATAGCTCCTTTTTATAGTTTTGTATCAGCCACCATTCCTTTTCAATTTACTCTTTCATCTGAGCTGAAGCTTTTTTCTTTTTCTTTTTTTTTTGGTTGATAATGTTGTTTTGACTCTGTTTGTGTTTGTGTATGTGTGCAATGATGAAGGTTTTCTCACAACTGTATTCTCAGTCCTAAAATAGAGTGAAATACCATAATCTCTCAAGTAAATTCAATTTAAGGCCAGTGATTTCACATACATCATTTCCACATCCTGCACAGAGAGTTTTAATAGAACACCTTTAGAAGTTTAGATGATTTTCTTTTTGTAAATACTATACATATCTATATAAAAAGAAACCAATCTAAAATTTTGAGGCACTCTATTAAGATGAGGAATTCTCATTAAAAAACTGGTGTTCTATTAATGATGAGATGCTCTATTAAAAATCCAGTGCATAATTCACCAATATGTACACTCGGGCGGTACCTCTTTAAAAGGTACTAATACATACTTTTGAAGTATTAATATATCTTTAAGTTGCTAGCATGTACCATAAAATAGGGTTCAGAGATGAGTACAGCTTTAAAAAAAAAAAACATTAATATATACCAACAAAACAAATTGTGTTATAAAGCAATCATAATTTTTAAGACGCATCAGGTAAAAATTGCTCTTTAAGGTAACAACTGAAGGTTGCCACTATAACACATACTAATTTAAATATTATAATTGTATTTGATTTAGTTAATTGATGTTTCCTGCATAAAACGTTTCCCTTTAAACTGATTGCAGATCTAGAACTAGACAAATGCAACTCTAAAATCTGCTCTAGTTATTTGAAGCAGCACCTGTGCAGTGAAATGTGACCAGTGAACAGTGGTGGATGCTGTGACTTGAGAGATTATGTTCTAGGAGCTGCTTGTAACATCTTGACCAATCTTTAAATGGGTCATTCTGGTACTCCAATTTTAGCATGGATTAATCTCCTCATACAAAAACAAATGGTTAACAAGAACATTTTGACCTACAAATAGTTAATAGTTCAATCAGGAATGAATGTTTTAAAGGAGATCACAATATGCGATTAGAATTGTGTTATCTTCAATGTTTTTTCTTTCATTGTCTTCTGCATTTCCTCAGATATGGTATATTTCTCATACATGGACAATGCAATTTAAAAATTAGGCTAGAAGTAGAACTTTTTTAAAGCACAGAGACTGTATCTTGTGAAAACCAGTGCTTCTCTGCAACCATCAACCTATGCACCAGGACGTTCTTCATGAGAATCTGGGACAGAGGTATTATGCATGTCCTAAAGGAGACACCGCTCAGTGTCTTTAGTTACCTGACCTGCTAAAGCACAGTAGTGAATATTTAATAAAATTCACTGAAACAGGTCAGCAGACCCTTTAAGCTGTTTATGCTATGAATACCACACACATACATAAATAGTATTTTATGAACAGCTTTAAATAACAAAACAGCCAGAGGAGTTATACAAAATTCGAAGGTGTAAAAGCAATATAAAATAAGGCATATATAAATACTTGTATGTTGCTGCAAATATTGACCCCTCTTACCAACAGTTAAACACTTGTCTCAGATCTCCGACACCAAATCTGTTTTGGACCCTTATGTAGTTTCTCAAATCACAGATAATGGCATGTAAAAGGAAACATGGCCTGACAAAGCCATCAATACATGTCACTCTCTTTTAATTATTCATCAAAAAGGCAAGTGTTTGTGTAATTAGTGTTACTGGACCTGCTAGTGCCAGGATTCTTAATTAAAGGTAAAGCTCTATGCATCATTGGGCAGACGAGGGTGCGTCTGAACTCCTATCAGAGTAAATAAAAAAGACTGATTCTTTGATTCTGAAGCTGTTTTGGCCATACAAATGATGGCAGCTGTGTGTGCTGTGTTGTAGATAATGAGGACGAAGAACAAGAGAGCACAACGGTGCGGTATCACCCGGAAAATCTGGAGCATCTGCAGTCGCAGACCCATTTCTCCAGACAAGAGCTGCAGTTACTCTATAGAGGATTCAAGAATGTGAGAGTTCAGTTAAACCCCACCTGCTGGGTGTAGAAATTAAAAATGATGTTGTCATTTTTGGGCTTCTGCTCTCTTTGGAGATTTTCCAGTCTCTTAAATATTGCTTTCTTGTCTGGTCCTGTTTTTGCTAGGATTGTCCAAGTGGAGTTGTGAATGAGGACACATTTAAAAACATCTATGCTCTGTTCTTCCCACTGGGAGGTTGGTCCACTTAAATTAGTTTTTATAAATTATTAAATGTGTTTAACTAAACAATATGATGCCACCTTTGGTAAAGTTCATAATAGGAAACTATGCAAATCACATCAAAATGCTTTGTAATGTGAGAGTTTGAAGAACAGATTACATTTACTGCACACTGCAGTCAGTGTCTCCTCCTTGTGGTGTGATGTGAGATTTTTCACAAAATATAATAACTTGTGATATAATGAATCCAGTGTAACTTTTCATCCCTTTAGAAAACAGAGTGTGCCATGTAATGACCAGATGTATAGTTCAAATCGAAATCCTGCTTTTGTTACGTAACAATTCAGCTAAATTAAAATGTATAATAAAACTGACTGCCATCATAATATTTCTTTGAAAATGTTTAGATATTTACGTATGTCACAGAAACTTATTTTACTTGCAGAAATATAATTATATTCATTTTTTTAATTTTTTAGATTCTGCGAAATATGCTCAGTTTCTTTTCAATGCATTTGATAAAGATAAGAATGGCTCTCTTAGTTTTGAGGTAAGTATTTTTAACTTAATTAGATAGTTTGGAAACTCATTATCATTTATTATCATTATTAATTATGCTTTTTTTTCTGATGTGAATGTCATCCAAACTTTTGCAAACTCTAACTCTATATAAAAATAGCAGGAATGTTCAGGCACTTTATTATGCCAATTCTTTATCAGTAGTTTTACTATGCTTTGTTATTTTTTTTCAGGAGTTGGTCTGTGATCTCTCAGTTTTGTTGAGAGGCACTACTGAAGAGAAGCTGAACTGGGCCTTCGATCTATATGACATCAACAAAGATGGACAGATTACTAAAGAGGTCTGAAAACATTTGAATCTGAATATGTAGCTCTCAAGATTATGTCTGAACTACATCTTGAATTTTGATTCTTGTCAAAATGTTTTGTTTGTTCTTTGAAGTATTGAATGCAAAGACTGCATATAATCTTTTTTTTTTTCCAGGAAATGTTAGATATATTAAAGTCTATTTATGATTTGATGGGGAAATCTATCCATCCACGATTTAAAGAGGAGGCAGTAAGGCAACACGTCAGAATGTTCTTCCAAGTAATGCCTTTATACTCTATTATTTTCAGAAAAAGTGACTATGCATACATTTTTTGGAAAATATGTAGGACCTACCATTTTGCTTTATATTATAGAAGTTTTCAGGTTGAAATGTCCACAGGGTGGTGCTAGAAGCACTATGACTTTTAATCCTATTTGAATATGGCACTTAAAGGGATAGTTCACCCAAATAATTCACACTTGTTCAATCACTCATCCTCATGTTGTTCCAAACCTTTATGACTGTCTGTCCCATGTTGAACATTAAATAAGATATTATGAGATATATTCTAACAATGAACACCACTGGTAACCAATACTATTTAGTTACCAACATTCTTCACAGTGTTGCCAACTTAGCAATTTTGTTGCTAAATTTAGCAACTTTTCAGACTACCCTAGCAACTTTTTCTTCCAAAAGCACCTAGCAACAAATTTAGCAATTTTTTTTAATTTATTGGGCAACTTTTAGCAACTTTTGATAAGTGACTCAGACAATAAAAAGACACACATTTTCCATCCTAATTACACAAAAAGAAAACCAAAGATGCCTAGCAGTACACACATCACGTGAATTGAATTAGCTGCTATTTGCATTTCTTCAATATAATAATAATAATAATAACAACTGAATAATTGTTCATTTATGATAGGCTACACTTTGTTATAGCTTGTACTTGCGATTGTTGATCAGTTAGTATGCTGTAAGAAAAATGGAAAATATAGGCTGCTAGTAATTTTCCAGGACGTTATCCATTATCCATTGTAACCCTGTAACCCGAAAACACAATGCGTAATTTAAAATGCAGGTAAAAAAGCAATACGTAACATTCTTTCATATTAACATAGTAGATTGTGCCCTATTTTTACAGCCTTTTCTTGGAGTGTAGCATACTAACTACTAATACACTGCTTAAAGCATAATTGTTGAGAATGTGTTATATTACTAGTTTACTAGCTATTAAAAAAAAGCAAACCTTAAATTGTAATCATTCAAAAATGTATAAGTGTTCAATAATTCAACGTTTTTTAAAATACAGTTATTTATATTTTAATATTATATTATGCATATTATTTTACAAACAAATCTAAATTAACATATATAAAATATATTTTTGCTGAGATTTGATGTTGTGACACAATTTTGCGCCGTGATTACGCAATGACGTCATCGCGCAATGACATCACAACGTCATTTAGCAACTTCTAGCAACAAATTGACCTTCCTTTAGCAACTTTCTCTGAAAATTAGTTGGCAACACTGATTCTTCATCATCTTCTGCAGAGGAAAAAAAAGTTGATTTGGAACAATATGAGGGCGAGCAAATGATGACAGAATTTTCATTTTTGGGTGAACTATTTTTTTTTAATAGCACCTTCAATATCAAATACCTTTTGGTTTCATAACACTTAAATTGTGTACAGATTGTCTTGAAAACAGTAACCTGAGCATAGTTTACATTTTTTTTTTACTTTAATGTCAGTTCTACAGTTTTGTAAATTATGTAATGTAAAGTATCATTTAGACCTACACTGAAAAAAAAAGAAAAAGTTGAGCAAACTTTTTTTTAAAAAAAGTTTTTTTACCAGCTTCAGCAGATTTTTGAGTTTACTCAACTTATTTTTGTGGGAGATTCTCAAATTTTTGAAAACTCAAAAATCTGCTGAAGCTGGTTGCCTTAAAATTTTAAGTTGGCTCAACTTTTCTTTTTTTTTTTTTTACAGTGTACTCACAATCAAAGACATTGCTTCAAATGACAGGAAACACACTGAGAGACAATACCTTCAGTGCACCATGAGTTCCTTAAATATTGTAATTTTGGATTCAAATTGTTATTTAAAATCAAGGTTAAAGTTTAGACTAAAATAAATAAAATAAAATAAATATAAAACAAATATTTTGGCAGCGGGCATTTCACCTGGAAACAGTAGTGAGAGATAGCAGCAACCATTAAATCTGTTATTATAAATTATTCACATTTTTAATGAGGTCATGCTGGTTATGCAGCAGAAATATTTATTAAAACCTCTCTCAAATCTCTATCAAAAGTCAGTTTCAATATGCATTACTAGATTACACCTTGCTGATGCATTTGAAAGCAAAAATACATTGTAATCACATTTGTTTTTTGTTTTTTTCTTCATCCCCTAAGAAAATGGACATAAACCAGGATGGTGTAATAACTATTGATGAATTCATTGACTGCTGCCAAAAAGTATGGCTCATTTTATCTTTATCTAAACCTTTATTTCCTAAGGCAGATATGCATAATAATACCACTGTTGATGTTTTTGTTTTGCAGGATGAAAATATAATGCAGTCTCTTAAGATTTTTGACAATGCAGTCTAGATGTTGGTCAGGAAATCCACCCTAAGCACATTTCTAGATAAATAACAAATGTTATAATGCCAGCTTTTCTGTGCTGCTGTTCTGGGCTGCTCTTTACAGCTCCAGATTGTCTTTTGTGAACTGACTGCTGAATGTATAAGTACCTTGGTAGAAATTTGGGACTCTCGTTTGATGCAAATGTAAGTGCAATGTTACTTGTAAAACACAACATCAGTGTAATTGTATACTCACTGTATCACACATTTTGTTTCACAACTGAAACCTAAACACTCTTGGTATATACTTGGGTAGAGATTCAAAGCACCTTTAACCCAAACCTTTTTAATATTTAATAAATAATTTATGGTAGACTAGGATTACTTCTCAAGATCAAGCTAGAACCATGTTACTCAAGTGGGCACCTGCTTTTCCTTACGTCAAATGCGCACATTGTTTAGGAAGTACACCAGATTTTTCAGCCAAAAACTTGTGATGAGGTAATGTCTTTAACTTTTTTTGTTTATTTAATTTTATTTTGATTACTTGTATATGATGAAAAAGTGGTCTTTTAATTACATTTTAATTCATAATATTTTTATAACACCATTCAATAACCAGCAACAGGTCTATTTTTTTATTTTTATTTAATTTTTTTTTTTTTTGCAGGGGTTATTCTGTGATCTCTCTTCTGGAGAAGATTGAATAAAGTTTATTGGTAACACTTTACAATAAGGTGTCATTTGTTAACATTAGTTAATGTATTAACTAACATGAACAAACAATGAACAATGCATTTATTACAATATTTATGAATCTTTGTTAATGAAAATACAGTTGTTCATTGTTTATTCATGTTAGTTCATAGTGCATTAACTAATGTTAACAAACACAACTTGTGATTTTAATAATGCATTAGTAAATGCTGAAATTAACATTAACTAAGATTAATAAA
The DNA here is from genome assembly GCF_012432095.1 of Onychostoma macrolepis. Taxonomy (NCBI): domain Eukaryota; kingdom Metazoa; phylum Chordata; class Actinopteri; order Cypriniformes; family Cyprinidae; genus Onychostoma; species Onychostoma macrolepis. The sequence goes on from NC_081155.1 coordinate 29,849,095, forward strand.
TGCTGTAGAAGTATTGTTAATTCTTAGTTCATGTTTACTAATGTTGTTAACTAATGTTAACAAATGAACCTTATTGTAAAGTGACACTATAAAACTAACGGGAACTAGAAACATAAATACACTGAAACACTGAAACCAAATTTTGTTTTGGTGCTATTTTCTGTTCTCTAAATGCATCAATCCTTTGATTCGATAAATCCCAGTCAGCGTCTTTCCTTATTGTTTATAGCATTCAGCTACTGTAGCAGTTATCTGAAGACAAGATGCCATACGTGAAATTTCAGTAGTTAGCAAAACTGTATTACTGTAGATTAGGATGTACGGTATTTATAATAGCCTAGTATATCTCTGATAATAAGTCAAAAATTAACATTAATTAATGCTAACTAGTAATGATACAGGACTTTTAATATACATTTAACTAATTGACAGTTTAAATGTATTTTGCTGTTTTGTATATTTTTAATGTCAAGAATATAAAATATACCAGTGGTAAGGGAAATAGGACCTGATAAATTGTAATATCAATCGGTAAGAATATTTATTACCAAAAAGAGTAGAGCCTTTAAGCCAGATTGCCTCCTCTCTCTCTCTCTCTCCCTCTCATTCTCTCTCTCTCTCTCTCTCTCTCTCTCTCCCTCTCATTCTCTCTCTCTCTCTCTCTCTCAGGTAGGGAGGTCAGTAGTTAGTGTCATTGGCTTCGGACATAATAGTTATTTTGTTCATTCTGCTTTTTTCTGTAGAAATGACATTGTTGGAAGATCTGAAATTGAATTATATATATGAAAGTGCAGTCCAAAGTAATTTTATGTGTGACATTTTATATATTTGAAAAATGTAACTCTTGTCTCAGAGGAATAATAAGATTTTAGTGGTCATTTGCAAAATGTAACACTCAATACAGTTTATTATTGTTTATTGTAAGTGTTTTATTCCCTTGTAATAAAATAATAAATGCCAGCTGCCTCGATTTAAGCAAATCTATAACATTTTGATTGCTGTCAATTTTTAATCTGTCAGAGACAATTTCTTTCTTCAGCTCAGCATTAGTAATTCAGTAATTCAGTGGGGAAATTCAGACTACAATAATCTCAGACATCCATGTGAAAGTTGTTACATAAAATAATGCAGCATGCAGGGGAGAAATAACATTATGGGGGCACAGAAATTGTGGTCCAGGGTTAGCAAAATCGGACCAAATGGGCCCCCAGTCATTCTAGTGATTCTTTAATTCTGCATTAAAACACATTTGAAAGTTCCTCTGGTTTCTGAGTATTCCATAACTTTACCCATAGACATCCCTGTCAAATTCTGCCATTACTCATTTATTCTACTATGACTTTCTGTATTATATTGAACAATCTTTTTTTCCCCCACAAGTATTTACAGTCAGTTCACTAAAATTACTGCCTACATCCAAACTATAACCTAACATGACAACAATGACAAAACCCATTGTGCTTCTCAAATCACATTTTAATTTATATTTTACAGAAGGGGGTCTCATCTCTGGCCCTTTAGCTCCACAAATCTATCAGAAGGAATTACTATCCAAAACCTTAAAAAATCTCAAAAGCAAGAAAGTTATCACGCTTTTCACTTTGGAACACTGTTCCAAATGATTAGTAATCCCTTCTGAAGGATTTGGTAATACTTGAGTAATTGCTAGTGGGTTACTGTGATCTTCACCTTTTAATTAACTATGACTTTTGCCTCAATATACTCCTAATTTGCTGCTTATTAATAGTAAGAAAATTAAGTTTAAGTATTGGTTAGGATTAGGGATGCAGAATATGTGCTTTATAAGTACTAATATAGAGCCAATATGTTAATAATAGGCATGCTAATAAGCAACTAGTCAATAGTGAGAACTGGTCCTCATACTAAAGTGTTACTTTATAAAACTGTATGTAGTTTCTTAAAAAAATAGTAGTTACTGATTAGCTAACAGTGTATTTAGCTGAGTGGTATTACTTACTAATTTGTTAATTTGGGTTTGTTGTTGGGTAATAGTAGCTATTAGAATGATAACATTGTTTTACTCATTTGCTACTATGTAGTTATTCATTAATGAAGGAACAGTATTGTAAGAATTACAGATCCTCAGACACTTTGAACTTCTGAGATGCACAACACACACACACACACACACACACACACACACACAGTGTATTAACATACAGAAATCTGTCTCCACATCTCACTGAGAGAAAATGTGGGAAAATGCCTCTCTCACATATGTATCAGTTCCTTTTCATCCCCTTCTTTCCCTTCACTCAGCTCACTCAGAATGGTCAATATAGAATATAATGTTCTACATGAATGCAAGTGATATTTACAGTCATGTTTGGTATCATTTTAATTGTCTCACGGCGTCTGGTACAATGGTCTTACAAGAAGTAAACTAAAAGGTAATACAGATCCTAAGAGTTTATAGAGATATTTCTGTCAGTTCCCAGTGCCTTTCATGCAAATTACTTTCTGTCCCAAAAGGTGATAACTCTACTTGATCATAGCAAATTCCAATTGTTAGTTCTTGTCTCCATTTCGGGGGATGTTTATCTTGGTCAGAGTACTTTAAGGAAATCTTGCAAGAAGATCAGGGCCTTCTGTAGCCGGAATGAGCCCATAAGATGAAGTGTGTTCGCACACTTTATACTATGTATTTTTCTCAAGTCAGGTATGCTTACTCTTAGATTCATCTTTGAGATTTTGATTGATTTGATATCTTTGAATTGGCTGTATAATTGGCATAATACATATTTACCTGACTGATAATAAATTGTTACATTTGATTTTATTTTGACTTACTCTGAAATTATTTTCGCAAGTAGAACAAACATGCGTCCAGGGTTAGTACAGACTAGATCTCAGGTTAGATGGAGCATGAGGCACATCAGGTGAGTTTCTAGATTTCTGACTAACTGCTTGACTTTAGTTAAGTTGTTATGCAGTTGCATGGGAGGCTAGATAAAATACTATTGAAATACTAGCATGGTTTGGGCATATTTGATAGTACTAACCATAACCTCTGATTATTGTCTAAGCTTTATTCAAGTTGTTATATAGTTAGACTAACTATAGGAGGCTAGATAAACACTATTGAGGTATCATAGTGCTAGCCATAACCTCTGATTATTGTTTGAGCTTTAACTAAGTTGTTGCATAGGTGACTGAAGGGGGCTAAACAGAACCACTAGCCTATTTAAACATGACAAGCATGAAGCGGTCTATTAAATAGTTAGTCATAACCTCTGACTAATGATCAGACTGGAGGGTTTGTGACTGTGGGGTACATGTACATCGGCCGGCATGATACACCCTGAGCGACATAGATTCCTAATGAACGAGTAATAAAGTTAAGAGTTAATTAGAATAATCAAATGTCAGAAGAATAATAATTAGAAACAGACGAACCAATTTGCATTTCAACCTAAATTCGAGGTCATAATAAAATGGAGTCAGATTAGAATTTATCTTAAATTTAATAACTTTGCACGCTGAAAAGACCGAACACGCAGGAAACATTCCTCCACCATTGGATGCCTTCTTTGGGCCAAGTACGTGGACCTTACATATTCTAAAGAGTTACCCAAAGTTCCTCTTAACAGATCTGTTCAAGAAAAGGTTTCAGTTCAGATTTTTGTTGCAAATTTCTGTGTATCCCTAAGACTAAGTTGACTTTTTTAACGGCTTTCTTTCTTTCTGAGATTGCACACAGAAAAAGACACATTCTCACTGGCTGCCTGTACAAAAATAAAAATTCCGCAACAAAAGATGCAGAAATTCTCTTCATTCCCCTAAAAAATGTAACCACTTTAAATCCATTGACTCAGTCCCCGCCATTTTTTTTTTTACTATCACAGTTTCAGAAGTATAACCATAAGACATGAACACTATACTTGAGACTGGTGTGACAGAATCACTTACTGACCCTGTGAACGTATTTTTGGATGGACTATCCAGTTGCCCTCAGGAGTTTGAACTAACATGAACTATCTTACTATAGGGCCACTCTTGCATTGCCTGAGAGAACCATGCAATAATTCTCTGATTTCTACACTACTGTTCAAATGTTTTAGATCGGTAATATTTTTGAAAGAAGTCTCTTCTACTTATGATAAAGCTGCATTTTAAAATCCAAAATACAGCAAAAACAATAATATTTGTAATTATATTATTATTATTATATATTACTCTGTTACAATTTTGAACAACTGTTTTCTAGAGAATATTTATTTAAAATGCAATTCATTCCTTTGTTGGCAAAGCTGAATTTTCAGCATCATTACTCCAGCCTTAAGAATCACACAATCCTTCAGAAATCATTATTATTGTTGAAAACAATTTTTTTTTCAGATGAATAGAAAGTCCAAAAGAACAGCATTTTAAATTTTAACAGCATTTAAACATTATAAATGTATTCACTGTTCATTTTGATCAATATAATGCATCCTTGTTGAATAAAAGTATTAATTTCTTTCATTAATGCTAAAAAAATCTCACTGACCCCAACTTTTGAACCATAGTGTAAATGTTACAAAAGCTTTCTATTTCAGGAGCAAAAGTGGTAAAACTGAGCTGGTGCTCTGCAATGCTTCCCACTTTTTTTTGTTGTTGTATACAGTAGACCTACAATTAAATATCTTGATTTGATATATTTAAATAATTAACAGTATCCCATTAGCAGTGGCCCTGGACCCTGGTAAGAGATGATGTGTATGCATGTGTTGACTCATATCAGACTATCACATATCAAAGCCATTTTGTCCAGCTGAAATATTTACTTGATCAGCAGGTGTGCTGTCAGGCAAAGTTTAAAGGTCAGCCTAATAAAACTGATGCTGAAACAGCCGTCTGTCAAAGATAAGAATGACATCATGTTTTTTGTCACATGACATGTTACTGTATGGTAACTATTTATGATGTGCCATCCCTGGTTCCTGCAGTTCCTGTGCTTATTATCTGAATTTAGAGGCTATATACAAGCAACATTCTATTGCAATATAAAAGACAATAAGTAAATGCATTTTATGGACTGTACAGTAAACTGTACACTGGTCATATGAAGTAAAATGTCATCACATGGTGCAAACTCTTGGGTGCTAATAAACTGTATAGTTAATTTTTTTCCATTCTTATCCTTTTATCTCTGTCCATGTTGTATACGCGTATTGAGACATAAATGGCAATGAGACTTTGTGAGGACCATCACGAGGACAAAATATGGCCTACAGAGCACACAGTATGGAAAACAGCCACCACACTGTTGTGTTTGGCTTCCAGGACACAAATACTAGTTTAACATTTAGACACAAACAGTGAATACCATTCCTTCTAGAGAGAGCAGGAGAGATGATGGCTTTCCAGACAGTACTGCAGACTCCCTATTGAGGAAGAGGAATGAATTCAGTCCGAGGGACTCACTGTCCCTTCACCAAATCACCAAATACATGTGCACATAATTTTAGGTGTTCATAGTACTTTAGACAACACTGAGTCAGTATGTTTTATTAGTTTTTTATTTTTATTAGATCTTTTTTTATAATCATACTTGATCGATATTTTAGTTTTTCTATTGTCTAACAGTAAGATGTGTATCAAGGAGAATGTGTTAGATATATGCCTATACTGCATGAGTGGGCAGAATTATACTGTTGTTCAATGGATATATTGTTCAGTCATTTCTATACAATAACAAAAAGATTCTGAGAATACATTTCTGTGCAAGTTAAGTTTCTGCGTGTCACGGTTCACAATCAGTTTGTAATTTCCCAGAAGCCATTTGATTCACTTGCCTATATTAGGGCTGTGTTACAGCAGGTTGTGCTTATTTGCAGCACAACATTACTTTGCGGTTAAGCATCTGGAACAGCAAAGGATTTCGTGCCAAGAAATTCTTTAAATGCTTTTTATATCATAGTTATTGTTCTCTGTAAATATCCATTCACTGGTTCAGTGTAGATGAGCAAATTTTGTAATTAAATGGATGTCATTGGTCATTTATATTGTATATTCCATTTTTTTGTTTGTTTTTAATCCCTGCATGTATGTCCATGTGTGTGCGCTCTGAACTACAATGGATGTTATGGTAAAACTTAGATTAGGGAACACTATTCAGTATTAACTAGTTGCTTATTAGAATGTACATTACTAGCATATTGGCTGTTTATTAGCACTTATAAAGCACATATTAATGCCTTATTTTGCTTGACCATATTCTACATCCCTTTAAACCTACCCAATACCTAAACATAACTACTACAAACAACTATCCTACTATCAGTAAACAGTAAATTAGGAGTTTATTGAGGGAGATTTCCTAATGGTGTTAAAAGTGTTACCAAAGTTATTTGTGTTCATGGATTTTGTTTTGAATGGCCTTAAGACACATGGACAAGGTCAGACAGCCCAGCTGCATCCTTCTATTTCCATTGTGGAGAAACAGAAAGTGTTCTCAAGCATCAAGAGCCCCACCAAGCACCTCTGGTCACTTAAAGGATGAATCTATCAGCGTGCTTTGACACCAGTTCTAAAACCCTCTCCAGGATGAGAGGACAACTCCCCATTCCCACTCAGAAAAGACTGATATGGACCTCCTTAAAGTACCTGGCTCCCTATATCTGAACAGCACAACAGAGTCCAGTGGACTACAGCTCTTCTAGTACAGGTTCTCACTAGAACCCAGCAAGAACTTGAAGCAGGAATGTTTTAATTTCTTGGAAACTGAAGAAGTGAAAAAAGGCAGAAGAAGAGGAGGAGACGGAGGAGAAGGAGGAGAGAGAGGTGTGGGATCTTCTGTGTGTCAAGTGGAATTCAAGTCCACGGTACTGAGCTGGCAGAGTGGTGGGGCACTGCCTCCTTGACGGAACTGATCAGACTTAGCAGACACCAAGCAAGACAGGCACGTAAGACAAAAACCTTCTCCAAATCTATCCTTCAGTGGCTGTCTTTGTCTATATTTGTCTCTGTTTTTGCTTTCTTTTTTTCTTTATCTCTTCAGTGATGGTCAGGATTCTGCTGTAATCTAATGTTATCTAATAAAAGATATGTAAATTGGAATACATTAAATACGTAATACCTTAGATACTTCATCTTATATACCTAAAAGGGTGAATTATAACAATACAAAATATAATATAAAAAACAATATAATTAAAAAGGACACATTTTATTTTAGGATTTCATAATTTGGCTGGTTGCTTGCATGAGCATGTCTTGACAGTTAGAGTGCATGGACAGAAATAACCAACCAATTCTGAAATAGGATTTTCTGTTGCTGTACTAGGCAATGCATCCTCTAATATGGTGATATGCTATAAACTTGCACAAATGTCCTTACAGATTGAAACATCAGTGATTGTTAAGCTTTGCTATTACTGTAGGTACGAATAGCTGGTTTAATATGCAATTAGAAGTAATGGCATCTACATGTAAAATAGCAATTAAAAATTTAAAAATAGCTAATTATTTGCCAATATTAGTAATATTAGTTTGGGATGGATGAGGCAAGTGATATGCTAAACCAGCATTTGAGAGATAACTAAATTAAAGTGTGTCCCTGCAGTATTCCTCAGGCCACTGGTTTGACAGGCAATAGCATGTGTCAGTAGAGATCTGTCATACGATCCCTTGGTGATGAGACACCACCTCTCTCTCTCTCTCTCGCTCTCTCTCTCTCTCTCACTCTCTCTCTGTCTTTCACAGTCCTGCCACCCCACCATAGAGCACTGACACAGTTTGCACAGATTCCCACTTTAGCCAAGGGGTTTTATGACCTCTCGCAATGTTTGTTCACCTAAAAAAGCTTTCAGTAAGTCAGGGTGCTTTGGACTAGGCTGACTGTTAGAAAGAAAGAAAAAGAAAATTATTATTATCATTTAGTTTGTTTATTGTGAAGATATATTGCCTGGATTTAGTGTAAGTGTGTGCTCATTTTCTTCAGAATAATAGGAGGGATTCCCTCATGCTTGTTTCTTATTTAAAGCTGCATTTGAATACACTTAAATTAAGGAAATAAACAACTGTATTCTAAAATAGATAAATAGCGATAGATCAGTTGTTTGAGAAAATTGGATTTGGATATAATTCATGCAGTTGGAAATGTTTTGATGTTAATGTATCTGATAAGAGACCAGATTAGTGGAATTAAATTAGTCAATTAAATGTGTTAATGTGTTTCAACTAACCCAGCTAATAATGTGTTTCAACTAACCCAGCTAATAATATTCTACTGGGGCTTGTGTGATGGAATTTCTCATTGTAAACTAACAAAAAACAAAAAGCGCTAACTCAATTTAAATCTTGTTATCTAAATGCCACTTCAATAAAAAAATGATATAATATCAAAATTGCTTAATAATACTATTAATTATTATGAGATGATCTATGCAAAATTCAAGGTGCACCATGATGCCATGTTGCACCATGTTGTTTTGTATGAAACTGGTCAATTAAATAAACTTAAATAATTCCTGTATTGAGTTGTGTAATTCCATTCTTCATAACTCTCATGCCATTTTCTATATTTCCTTGTTCAAATTTTTCTTTCACAGGACTAAGATGAGAGTGAGGCACAGTCAGTGAGACAGCTGAAAAAAAGCCAACTCTAAATGTAGACATAAGACTTTGCATTTCACTGCTGCCAAAAAGAAGGGCATCAAAAAAGGGTCAGAAGGTTCAAGCTGGTTAGCTACCAGTACAGCTTCTCAAAGACAGATTTCAGGACGAGAATGAGATCGTACACTACAAAGTAAGTCAGGACAGATTGCCACTGATTCTGAGTAGAATCCTGCTCCTTTAATGTTTAGAACCACAGGACTGATTTGAGCTACAACAGAATTTGAAAGTAGAGACCAAGTCAAACTAGGAAACAATGGAGCATCTTCCGCAGACAAAAGGAAAAGGAGTCTTGATGTTTGCCAAGAGACGTCAAAGGATGGATGAGCTTTCCGCAGAACAAGAGGAAATGAGACGAAAAGGCATACCAGTGGATGCATTTGTTGAACCAGAAGGCGAAACTGTTAAACCTCCTCCGCAGGAAGAAAGAACACAAGCCCCACAAGATATCTATGCAAGGCAACAACAACAGTATCAAGACCAGCCATTTCAGCAACATATGTTACCACAATCAGCAAACGGTATGGATGGTCTGGATCCTTATCAAGGTTCGGCTGTTTCCAGATCCCTTGTCTCCAACAGAACTGCTAAGCCCTTTCTGGGTGGTCATAATCAAGGACAAAAAACTTTTTCACCAATCAGCGGTGTCTCAAGCCCAACATCTAGGAAACCTGAAAACATATTCAAGGTTCCTGTTCCAGTAAACACAACCCCACAGGTTTGGTCCCCCACATCAGACATCATTGCTTCACGTGATGAGCGTATTGCTATACCTGCATTTAAAAGAGGGATTCTGCCAGAAACTAAAAGGAGAGGAACAAACAAGACAGACTCAAAAAAGATGCCTCTGCTTCAGAAAAAAGGTGATCAGAAGTCCTTAACAGAGTCAGTTCCAGAAGAAGACTTTCTCAGTCTGGGTGCAGAAGCATGCAATTTCATGCAAGCTCCAACGATCAAACAGAAAAACCCTCCACCTGTCCTACCCAAACCTGCCATCAACCCAGCTCACCCTCCTTGGTCTGCACAGGGTCGTGCCGTGTCTCAGGGTCCCCTTGCAGCATCAAGCTCAGTTCCAGCTATGGGGCACACCCAGGTGCAGGCAGTACCCCAACAAAACCCACCAAAGCAGCCTGCTGGAAAAGCCTTGCCCCGATTGTCATCTCAACTGATAGCACAGGAGGCATCACCTGCTTGGGTTCCATCCCACACACCAGATCTGCATCAACCGGCCTGGACTCCAGAACCACATCAGGCAAAACATACACCAGATTCACTCCGTGCTGGTCCTTCCCAGTCTAAAACATCACGGATTAGGTCAAGTGATGGTAACTCTGTTGCTTCCTGCCCACACCAACACCTGAGCACATACTTTCAGGGATCTAAGGCTCCATTATCTTCTCCTAAAGGGTATTCATCAGATGCAGGTGCTTCTGAGGGACTGAACCTTAAAGGAAAAGGAGCTGAACTGTTTGCTCGAAGACAGTCCCGTATGGAAAAATTTGTGGTGGACGATGAGACTGTGAGAGCCAACACACCCAGATCCTCATCGCCAACACTTTCAATGTCAAGCACCTGGAAATACTCTTCTAACATCCGTGCTCCACCTCCAGTCTCCTACAATCCTATTTTGTCCCCTTTTTATCCCCTTGCAGCAGTTAAGGAACCCCCTCCTGCAACTAGTCCAAAGATAAAGTCTAAAGCAAACAAGGAGAAGAAGAATCCACCACCCAAACATCTCAATGTTCTGGATGTTATGAAACATCAGCCTTACCAGTTAAATTCTTTGCTTTTCACCTACAACTCCACTCCAGAGGCCAAGGAAGCAGTTCCCCCTACAGAGTCTAAGCAAACTTCTGCTCAAACCCCTACCAATTTCCAGTCCCTTGTTTATGAGCCCTCTACAGAATTCTCCCCCTCCCCAAATAGTTTGCAGTCAGTTAAGCAAAATCCATCTAAAGCCACTGGAGAGGTAAGTGTTCCATACCCCTTTGTTCATCAGTCCACATCAAATAAAGCCACAATTATTCCACAACAGTTACATGGGAAAAAACTAGCCATGCATGATGGCCTAGAAACAAAGGCTCCTCAAACTCCTCCCTGCCTCCTGGTATCTCAGGGGGCAATGTCTGTGTAGGGTCTTCTTTACCCATGAATAATGAATATGCTTCACGGTGTGCATTACCAGTGGCTCCAAGACCAAAGTTTTCGGCCAAAATGTCAAACACTGGAGGCAAGAAATGGAAACCAGTAATTTTGCAACATTAATTTATTTTTTATTTTTTGCATATATTCAAAACAATATGTTTGGCAGATTCAAAAAGTGCTGTTTTTGCATTTTCATTAGTTCAAGTTATTTTTTTTATAGTACAATCAACCCAAGAAAATTTGTAACCCTTTAAATGATTCTTTCTAGGTCAAATGCAGAAGATAAGAATTTCATACATTATATAACAGTTGTACTATTTATAGTATTTATAGAGTAGATGGATTTTTTATTAGGTTTCCGTTTTATTGTGATATGTTTCCACATTAATGACAGTTAAGTTTATTTATTTATTTATTTATTTTTAGAGAAAAACTGTTAAACATTTTCTCTTTGTCTTGTGTATAGCAACACAACACATTTACCACATTATGCCAAGTGTTCCTGGATGGTAAAAAGGAATGTAAACTTATTTGTCAGCCATGCTGTCTGGCCAGGCAAAGCACCAATGAAATAATCTGTGTTAAAAGCATTAAATTCAATGTTTCAGGTCAATATACTACTGTAGATCTCCTCTTGGATTGAGACTCTTTTGCAATTTCGTTAGACCTCCAAATCAGTTGTTGGAATAGTGAGGAAACCCTTTCACAGGTTTTAAGACATTGTTTTTTTTTTTTTTTTTGGACATTTGAACTGAATCTAATAATATAATTCAGAATACTTTATTTGTGTTATATATTTTTTTAATTAAATAGTTATGCATTTAGCAGACACTGCTGTTCAGATACAGTGAACAAAGGATGGGTGTACAGAATATTCTAAGTATATTTATTTGTACTAATACAAATATCACTATGAACTGTTACTTCTGTTGTTGTTTTCTCTTGTCATTTCAAAACTATTGCACTTCCTGATTCTTCTGATTAATAAATATTTCCATCAGCTGTTTCTCTCAATGCTTTCTGTGCTCTCTATTTGCTTTCCAGTGCTTTCTGTGCTCTCTAATTGCTTGCCAAATGTACCACAGCTCTCTTTCTGGTATTCCCCTCATGTTACTCTGCTTTGTAATGCCCTGCAAAGACCAGTCCATAAATGAAAAAAGCACAATATTTTCCTTCAGTGTAATAAAAATACACCTTGAGTCACAAAGTTCTATACTGGGTCAACAAATACTACATATTAATTACACAAAGTCTTTAAACAAACTTAAATGATAAGATTTTCCATTGGTATACCATCATTTGAACAGTTTTAACAGGTCTGTATTCTGTCAGATTCATTTTGTTCTTCACAGATTGTTGCTATACTATGGGTAGCTTGCAGTGGGCTGGGGCAGTGGTTTTCTTAATTCTGCACATAGCTCATTTTAAAAATAGCTCTTGCTCCACCATGTTTGAAACACACAAACCCTATTAAGACACCGCTTCTGCTTAGCCATCTGATCTTACACTTCTTAACTAGTCAGGTGCCTCTAACCATAGGTAAGTGCTGAAATAACCTCACCCTCAACTCAACACCAAACAGACTAAAAAAAAACATCTTTTGATGACAACACTACAGCAATACGAGTTGAGAGCTTACTCTATGATTGGACATCACTGTTTTTTTGTTTTTTTTTGCTCAATGAAGTTCCCCCACCTTCCCAAATTGATAGAGTATAAACGTTTTTAGTGAACAATTGTGTAAACTTTTAGTACAAAATTTTCTAAACTCTTGGCACTGAGCATACAAGTTCATGACAAATTGCCACATCTGTCCTGTTTAACAAGGAGGATGACCTCCTTGAATGCTCTGGTCTTTAATGGCGAGTGTTGCTCAACTCGTCTCTACAGAATCCCCCACAGTTGCTAAAGAATATTAAGATTGGGTGAAATACATGTCCACTAAAGGATTTTTACTTTCAACCCAGGGAATGAGGAGAGGGTAGCATCTTCTGTTTCATCACACAGTGGTGTGTGAATTCATGACAGAATTGATGAAGCACAACTCCCTCAGCACTCATTCATCCCTATAGAAGAGCTTTACTACCACTGAACTTCACTGTGGGAACCAGACACTTCTCACTGTCCGAGCAACACCAGAACATTTTGGATGCTTTTGGATCCAAAATGATTGACTTGGTCTCTTGAGACCATAGTGGGCCTTGGAAAAGGTTAAATGAGTTTATTGTGCCTTGGCTACAGTAGACAGTTCCTGTGGTGACAACAACCATGCATGTCACTTCTGCAGGCTGCATCTTACTCTGTGAGATAAACAGTCATTTTTTTTCATAGATTTTTCTGGCATGGTATTTCTCCTGCCCTTTTTCTAGCAAAAAAATCACTCATCACTAAACGTAAACAAAGTGAAGGCCTGATTATTTCAGGGGCCTTGTCACAAGTCCATTGTTTTTGAATGTTGGTGTTACTTTTGCTATATTTTCACACTTAAAACAATGATTTGGTATTCCTCTAGTACCATTGTCCTCTTTTGTGCTACGAAATAAGTCTCCTGGCAGCTCTCTCCTAAGTGATTCCATTGTTGTCAGCATTAAGTCTGAGTGTGATTCAGTAGGCTATATAACACTTTTACTTGTCTTTTTTCTTTTTAACTTTTATTTAGTAACTTTCAGGAGGATGTACTCATTTTTGCAACACAACATTTTTTACCACTTTGACAAGAAAATCTTATTTTCCTGAATAATTTTGACATTCTTTGGTAATTGATCAAGCACACTTGTTGGAACATCATATCTCCAAAGAATATAAACATTTCTTCTAAGTAAAGAGTAACTGCCAAATTTGTTAAGATTTAGAGGGGGTGTACTCATTTATGCTGTGCACTATATATACATTTACCAGGCAGTCTCTAACTTTCATGTCTTCATAGAATCAGTAAGCTTGAAGAGTGCAACCACTCCGAAAAATGTTTTGACAATATCTAATTATAACCCAGAATTAATCTGGTGCCAACTAACCCTGACCTCCCCTGAACCAAAATTAGCAATGTTTCTAAACAGCATTTACAGCCATAGTCCAGGAGAGGGCAGTCAAAATGCATGTTTTCTTTTATTTGTTTGATGTAAAAAGTGCTGTAAGAAAAACATGTGTATAATTGATTTACTACTGAAAAAATTGTGAACGTCTATCTTTCTTTCTCTTTGTAGGGATTCAGCAGGAGCCGTTCCTTGTCTTTCCCCCAGAGACTTCCGTCTGTGTCTCCTGCTTCCCCTGTGTCCACTCCAGGTGTCCATTCAACACGTCAATCACTGAACAGGCAATATTCATGGGTGGAACAGCCCAAAAAAACACTCTCCTCTGTGGAGGCAGTTTCTCAAAGCCCCTTTGGTCCTGAAGAGTTCAAAATTTCTGCTACTCATAGAAAATCATTACCAGAAACACCAGCAGAATGGAAGCAAAGAGTTTTCTACGAGTCTGTTGGTGGCCCACAGGAGATGGAGCCTGTAATAGCTGTTACATCCCCTACAAACAGCTTTTCTTCAGTGCCAAAAGAACCAATATATGGGCCACCTTTCCGTCCTGCACAGCCTCTGGTGACCAGTAACAGGTATAGGAGGGGTAGTTCTCTGCCCAGAAATGTCACACTTAACACAAACTGTCCACAATTGCACAGAGTCAGTTGGAAACTGTAATTAAATATTCTGAGTGATCAAATTAAATCATAGTAGCTATATATCTCATAGTATATGTAATATATATCACAAAAAGGGGCCGTATTGTTATAGTTTGTCTTACTTCCATATCTTTGAACATAAACCAACAGTTACAGCAATCCATTTTATAAGTCAAGTTTGTATTGTCTGTCCATGCTGATTTTTAAAAAGAAGGTTTAAAAAATTATTTATCCTTAACATGAAAAATCTTTCATTTTACACTCCAGTTACTGTCAAGCTCCAAGACACCAAAAATAACCCAACATTTCTAAACAAATTTCACTTTATAGGGAAACTGAGCATTACTTGTATAGACATTTTAATGCTGAATTATGTATACATACTCAGTAAAATTTGGATTGGATGGGTGTGGAATGAAACTCACAGTAGTGAAAAGAAAAAGAAAAAAGTTTGTGCAGACTTTTCAGTGGGGAAAAAAAAATGTCCAGGCTAAAGCTTAGTGGTGCGCACATTATGTCATTAGTTTACAGTATGTTATAGACCTAATATTCTAGCATTTAAAATACAATACCTGTTCAAAAGTTTGGGATCAGTAGGATTTTTTTTTTTTTAAGAAAATTTAAGTTTTTTTAAAGCAATATAAGTCTTTACTATCATTTTTTATCAATTTAACACATCCTTGCTGAATTTAAGTATTCTTTTCTTTTAAAAAAGAAAAAAATGTACTGACCCCGAACCTTTGAACAGTATAGTGTATATTGTATATTGTATTTCTATTTTAAATAAATGCTGTTCTTTTTAACATTTTATTCATCATAAGAATCCTGAAAAAAATATCACAGGTTATAAAAAAATATTAAGCAGCACAACTGATTCCAACATTGATGATAAATCAGCATATTAGAATGATTTCTGAAGGATCTTGTGACACTGAAGACTGGAGTAATGATGCTGGGGTCCCGGACCTCCCATAAGCATTAAAGGACCCCCCATAACACCCAAAAATATATACTTGGGGGTCCCCTGGTTTTTCAATAAAACTATAATACTTGAAACATTGAACTAGTGAAAATGAAAATTAAATGAAAAGATTCGATGGCTGTATTAAATTTAGACCTGCTCATGTTTATTTTTAAGCGTTTGTACAGCGTTACTCATCATAACCAATCACACACGTTTCCGTTGAGCTTAGGTATGCGGTGGCCAATCAGAGGCGGGCAGATTAGTCATCGCTGAATTTTGTTCAGACTGAAACTTGCGAATTCCCACATCATAAACAATAAAAGTTCAGACGTACGTACGATAAAAGTAAGATATTCATTTATCATACAGATTATAAGAGGAGCTATGAGTGATTAAACACTAGCTAGACTGACTGAGTGGATTCTTTCACTGCATGATTCAGTCTAACAAAATGCAGAATGCTCCCAAAATTCAAGATGGGGCAGAAAATATGTATATTTATATAATTTCATGTAGTTAATCAATATCACACGAAGAGTGTAATGCCAAAACAAAATGTTTCATTTTACATGTTAAATATTCTATTTCTCTACTGTGTAAGTCAATGTGTGAATCAATAACCTTTTTCTAATACTAACTCTAGAAACAGCACAGAATATTATTTCTATCTAAATGAACATCTGCAACTTCATTTATTTAAATATGCACATTGTTTAAACGATATTGTTTATTAAGCCTGACAATACTTTTGAAATCTGAACTCACCACAAACAATTTGAATTCTTATCATGTATCAAGTTGTACAATAAAGAGCGTTTTATTAAAGCACGATGACTAGAAATGCTTTTACTCTTCTATTCTCCAATGTTTACTGCTACCATTTGATTCTGTCAGATCTTTTTACAGACAATAAAATTGCAAAATAGATTAGGCCTATTTGATTTTCTCTTGGAGCAGACTACTGTCTCAATGCTGAGTCCTGTAAGACGATGTGTTATAGTAGGAGCAGGATCTTCTACTTCTGGAAGGACAGCCATAAATGACAATCAAGAAAATCAGCCTCTGAAGCTAACAATTACACAAACTAAAACATCCATCACCTTTTACACACATACACAAAAAGTACTCACTTTGTACACTTTATTCTCATGCATACAGTTCACCTCCCTCCCCCTCCATACCAACTTATACCATTGTGAGAAGTTTGAGTGCTGAACACAGCTAAAATTAGCCTATTGATGCAAGCTGGCGTTCCACTAACACCCGCACACACCCCCACCCCAGTGCAAGTCAAGAACAGAGTGCGAGACAAAGACAAATCAGGCCGGATCGATCTACCTAAAGTAACCTCTTCTTTTGTACAGGTAGAACTCAAGACACAGGCAGATCTAACAGGTAAGAAGATGGCCTTCCTTGAGAGACGGTGTGCAGTGTGGACATAATGATAACAGACATGTGTTATAACAGTGATGGGAGTTGTAGGTTGTGTTTTGTGGACAGTTCTGACAGTGGTAACAAAACATAGATACTCAGAGATGTATTTTAGATGGCTCTCTTAGAAGACTGATATTGGATAAATGTGTACATGATAATGGAATGAACTAAAACAGAAGCCCTAACAAATGAACATAAATATGAAAATTATTGTTTAGGAATTTCTTTGTGAATTGTGCAACCATATGATTTTTTTTTTTTTTTTTAGCGTCACAGCAATATAAAGCATTCAAATAATACTGATAATATTAAATAGATACTGATAATATTATGCAACCATTAAAAAAACTTTTCATGAGGAATAGTTTACCTACACAAATCAATATAAGCATTACTGGCAATGTTACAAAGAGAGAATTCAGAGATCGATCTTTTTGAACTTTTCAATGAGAGCAGCAAGTAAACGATTGAATGGCAAGGCCTTGCAAACCGTGCCAAGAAAGTTTATTTTGGCTTTGATCAGTCTCAGTAGCCCAGTCTACACTCTGGACACAATGTTCCGTCACCAGCTCATGCATATCCATGATTTATATCACTTCATGACATATGACATCTTGCTCTGTATAAAGAGTTGGCTTGTGGTCAGGTAAGTTTCACCTTTACACTTTAATGACAGTTATGGATATTCATAGGGTATAAGGGTATTTCCAATGGTTTAGAAAGCCTAAATATGGCATTTAATACAACTAAATTTAATATTCTATTTTATTCGGTAAAAATTTTTTTTTCCATAGCAATCCTCAACAGTTTTACACAGAAGTCCTAATTTATAGAGGAAAAAAATATTCTGCAGATTTATAGATTTTATTTCAGTTAAATTCACAAAGACAACACCTTTTTTCAATATATGATAAATCAATCTCATTTAAAAAGCAATATCCTTATTGTACAAACTTTTTTTTCCAGACAGGTTCTCTTGGGACTTTTCATCACATTATCCTTTAAATTGACTTTAGATAGTTATACTACAAGCATCTGTGTCCTTTATGTATTGCAGCACTACTGGGATTCTGTTTTAAACCAACATGTCACAGTTCAGCACTCTTTCAGTGCGTGAGAGGAAGAAGCAGGCAGCTGCCCTTTGCCATGAGGTCCATGGTGGTGCCAACGGTATAACCTTCTATCAAAACCTGCTCTCAGATCAGCACTGAGTGATTACAGAGCACAGCACTGTAGCTGCCAATCGCAGAGAGAAACGCCAACATTTAGAATGTGGTTCAGGGCCAAAGCCTCAGCCATAAATAATCTTGTGTGGATGTAGCAGTGGATTCACTCTGTCATTGTCACAGGCTATTTCTGCAGAGGCTAAAGTTGGGAGGATGGGATAGGACAGCTGTGTTGGAGCTGAAATGAGAACAGAATAAAGATCATGGAGAACAAGTGAGCTTCTCCTGTTGAAAAAAAAAATAAAATCCCCTGAACCTTTCACAGACCTTTTGTTATATCTTTTTAGATTAAGTACAATTTTAATTAACATTAAACATTTTATATCGAAACATCAGTAAACATTAATGACACACAAAATGAATGATTTCTATTTTAAATATAAAGTTATGTTTAGAATTTTATTGGAAATGTTCAGAATAACACCATCAGCATGGCTGAAAAGCTCCTGCAGCAATAGCATACGACATGCACCTTATATAATTACCCTTTAATAAAACTTTCATAACCATCTAACCTTTTAATAATGAATTCACCAGTTTCTATTAAGGTTGAATGATTTTTCATGTGACCTTTCATAGAATGTGTATCTAACACAGGTATCTGTAACCTTTTGTATTTTTGGTTTCTTTATCATGATATGTTGTTTGAATAAATGACACCTACATATAATACATCTGCCCATATACAATATACACCCATATACAATGCATACATGTATGCATTCAAATATGGATCATATGAAGCATCTAAAAGTTCACTTCATAATAACTTTCATATCATTCACTATTAAGTCATTAACAGACATTATTACATGATATATTGTAGTAATGTCTTTATGAATCATTAATTATTGCCTATATAAATTGCCATGAGCCATGTATATTATCATGTAAATTATTATAAAGCATTATCCAAGGTTTTATAAATGGCTCTGTTGAATTATATTGTAATAACAAAAGATCGTGTGATATTAATGCAGGTTTTACCATGGACCTGGGAAAGAAACTTTCCACTCCAAAAGACATCATGCTGGAGGAACTGTCTCTCTTGTCAAACCGAGGGTCACGTCTTTTTAAGATGAGACAGCGGAGATCAGAGAAATATACGTTTGAAAGCATTCAGAATGAAGCCAATGTCATGTTTAATGTAAGTAGCATCTACATTGGCTTGAACCTACATGCATAACAAAAGTCTATTTGCTTATATTGTGCATAACAATCATTATATTGCAGATAAAAAGATGCACATCAATGTAGTACATATTGTGGCTTTAATAATACCAATCATATCTAACCTACTTCTGATGTGACCTTAGATATCTAATTTGATGTTGACATTGAGCCTAGAAAGACTAAACTGTGATTTGCTTGTTGAACTACTATATGTGTGATTGCTTTGTAAAGCAAACATGTGCTCAGCTGAATGAATGGCAGCCACACATGGAAGATAGCAAATGCCACGTGCCCCTGTCCTTCCCAATGTTCCTTCTTTAGGGTCAGCACTGAAATGCGTCCCTGACAACCTACTTCATTTATCACTGTTCAAGTGTGTGTGTGTGTGTGCTCGTTCTCACTACTGTGTACCAAAATGCATTTAAACATAAGTGATAGCTTGTTAATGTGTTTCAATCAAAGGATTTATAATGTACACTGTAACTATATATAACTGTAAATGTATACATAATGAAATGAATGGACAAGAAACCACTCTGTATCTTAAATAGAGCAGATTTAGTAATCTGATACTACTAAAACAACAGTCCAAGACCAAGGATATTGTGAAGTTAATTATTTTAAATTAAACAGTTGTAATAAATTGTAAATTATGTTTCAATCATAACTTGGGAAAGAAAAGAATGGCAGAGCTGTGGCACAATGGTAGTGAAAGTGCTCTTGATATAATGATTTTGTTGAAGTCCAGGCTCTGACATCTGGACTGACATCCTAACCGTTTTGTCTGGAAATAGTGGTGTTGACATGAAGTTTGAAAATCCTCCATTGACCTTTTTTGTTTAATATTTTTAACATGGAGTGATAGAACAGACTACTTTCAATCACAAAAGTGCACAAAACTCCCCTCTGCCTTATTGGAGAAGCTGCTATCAATAATATATTGCGCTTTCACAGCACCATTTTAACAGTGGAACAAAGTCACTTTCAGGCCACTTTGTCCACAATTTGTTTTTGTCCAAAATTGTTTGTAAGGTTTTTTTTTTTTTTATATATATATATGTTGCTGCACATGCACAATGAGGTACTATATGTCCAAGTTGAAACTGACATTTCATTTTAGAATGAAAATCAAGCCAATGCAGAAAACTCAGCAAATAAAGGAGTTGCATCAAAAACACCCCCAAACACACCAGATCCCAGAAATCCAGCAAACCCTCAGGACATTGCACCAGGTATGTCAAAATCAACGTTTATAATGCACAGAAACTATTTTCACTAAGACATTGCTATTAAATTTCACAAATAATTTCAAAGAAACATGAAGTAACACATTGAATTAAACATAAAAAAACAAACAAAAACAAAAAAAACAAGTAATTTTATTTCAGAACTGTTTCATTTTAACAGTTTGAATAACATGGCTTATGAATTCTTAATGGATGTCATAATGGCGGGTGAGTCAGGAGGGTTGCACTACTCATGCTTTACTCTTGTTATCTACCCTGACTAGCTTGTAAGATGTTTACAAAGCCTTGTATCATCTGTGAAAGAATAAGTGCAATGGAATCAGAGAGACTGAAGAGAGAATATGATAGTGACAGCACCCCCCCAACTCACCTTCTATTTCTAGCTGAGTGAATCACTCTGAGTGACTTTAAACAGGTTAAAAGGGTACTGTATGTGTGTTTCACTCTGTAAATGCTCAATAAATGCATGCTGCTTTTGCTTTGTAAAAAAAAAAAAAAAACCTCAAGACCATATTGCACAACTAAATCCAAGACAAAACTGGATTTTTAATTAGGTTTTATTGTGGTGCAGTTCAGTTTTAATATGCCTGATTCGGTTTAGTTCTACTCCTTTCATCTCAATTTAGGTCAGTGCCTGTCAATTTATATGGTGTGTTCTACATAAGATATTCTTTACAGAGGCTACACTATATCAAGAACTCCAGATCATCAAACTAAAACATGAAACATATGTAGCAAACTCTTGTTTTTTGCAGGATATGGAGGTCCACTGACAAACATTCCTCCAGAGAGGTTCAATGCCACAGCTATGCCAAAATCCTACCACTCCCCCTGGGAAGAGGCCATCATCAATGACCCCACACTGGCCGACACACTTAAAGTTCACATGCCTGAGCCTGAGCCTAAAACAGAGCTGCCTGACTACAAAAGCTTTAATAGGTATTGCATTTTTTCTTAAAGCCAAATCACGCAACATGCATGTGAATACTGATTCCAACAAAAACATTATATTTAGTTTGATTTTAATTTGAGAAAAATCAAATACAATGTATTAGGTTATGTTGGTTTCTTTTTAAGTTACCATATTTATCATCAAATAAAGGTTAATGATAGTTAGAATAGTTACCATTTTTATGCATACTGCACTGTTGATCTATTGCACAAAGTGGATATATTCAGTCCTGCAATAATGTATCTGCACAACACAGCACCATCATGAGGAGATAAACAGGAGGTGCAGTCTCAATATCCAGGTAACCAACAATTCATATCTGAAATACACTATATTGCCAAAAGTATTGGGCCACCCCCTTCTAATGAACAGGTTTGACTACTTTAGTAATTTCCATGAGTACAAATCTTAATGTTTAAGCATATAATGATATTCTAGGGAATTGTGTGCTTCTAATTTTAAAGCAACAGTTTGGACAGGACCCTTTTCTATTCTAACATGACAATGCCTCTGTGTATAAGGCAAGGTTCAAAAAGAAATGATTGATTTAGTCAGTGTGGAAGTCCTAATCCAAGCTGAACACCTCTGGTGTGACTTTAAATGCAGATCTTGAGCCAAAAACTCTTTACCAAACACCAATGACTTGTACAGTCACAGCCTATTTGGGTATTCTACTCATGGGTAGAGTCATTTTAGACACTTCCAAAACTGTTGCAACAGAGATGGAAATACAATTTTTAGATACATGAATTATGTTTCCATCTTTGTTGCCACAGTTTTGGAAGTGCCTTTTTAGAAAAGGGTCCTGTCCAAACTGTTGCTTTAAAATTAGAAGCACACAATTCCCTAGAAAATCATTATATGCTTAAACATTAAGATTTGTACTCATGGAAATTACTAAAGTAGTCAAACCTGTGCATTAGAAGGGGGTGGCCCAATACTTTTGGCAATATAGTGTATGTGTTAATGCCCTAAAACTTAAAGTTATTCCTGTAAACTTTGATCCCAGAAATTGGCATTGATTTAAAATGGGATTGATATAAAATGACTGATTTTACTTTTATGCTGTATTTCATCACAAAATAAAAAAGAATGAAAACAACAAAATAACAACAAGAAAAAAAAAAATCTTGAAAATGCAAAAATATAGTGTTTTTAAAGATTGTTTATTTATTTTAAAAGTTATCATATCTATCATTAAAAATAGTTAACACACACACACACACACACACATATGTGTATGTGTGTGTGTGTGTGTGTGTGTAAACATATATGCAAGAAACTTAAAGGAACTGTCCAAAGTTCCAGCAGCAGAACAGAAACCAATACAGATGTGTCAGTAATTAAATCTCTGTTTCTTAGGGTGGCTACACCATTTGGGGGTTTCGAAAAAGCCCCACGAGGGATCACCTTTAAGCTTCCAGAGGTGGACTTGAATGCTCCTCGATACCCCGAGCTCCAGGATTCTACAGCCAAGCGACCCACTTTCAACAGGACCGCCCAGGGGTGGATCTCCGATGGCACGCCTCTCATTTTACCCACTGTCTCTCTGGAGCCTTTTGAGATCCCTGAGTCTGACGATCTGTAACACAGATTCAAGCCCCACTTGTTACCCAATCCCAATGAGCCTGATTGTGGTATAGGGTGTGTGTAGATGTCTAGTTTGTGTTTTAGTATTCTTTGAAGTGAATTTTGAACTGCTGTTCTTGGGACAGCAATTACCACATATCATTTTTGTAAGGAATGCCTCAGAACTGAAGATTATTTAACAAAACACGAGGAAGCATTAATAATCGTCATCAGAATTAACCATTTCTGTTGGGTTGAAAACCACATAGCACATTATACTACATGTGTTATAATGTGTTTAGTTATATCACCGAAAATTACAATTAACCACAAACTCACAAACTGAATAATACAGCGTGGATTACCATCAAACACAGAAATTAATTTTTATTTATGGATGAAGACTCAATGCATTTTTGCCTTTTTGCAAAACAATAAGCATATAAAAAGTGTAAGAATATACATTGTACAATGAGTACATTTATTGATACATCCAGGGCGATACAGTGATTTTCACTAACATTATGCATGATTATACTGTGAAACATTACCAGTTTTCTAAGACTGCGTTCACATTTACCTGTAATATATTTAGTACTGCATCAAATCATTTTTAGGTTACCTTTTTTCTGTGGTGAAATATTTTACACTCTAGATTCTATGAAAACTCACAAAGCTTTGTAGTATAACAGTAAAATCAATCATTTTAAATCTGAAATCACAAATTGATCATGGATAGATCAATGGTGGAAACAGCCATGTAAATATAATGTGCTGAATGCCTAAAATCTTGTTTGTACTGTAAAAAAAATCCTATTCATATATATTTCTGAAAATGTGTCTTGTGAAATGTATTTCTGGCTTTATCATTATATTCACAGTGTTACTTTTGCCTGTAGCTTCAAAATATAGTGTACACAAATTGTCCAAATAAAATGCATATTTATTTCAAATTTCTGTCATTGGTGATTTATTAAATTTCTATCATTTTGATATATGGCCAAAAATGCTAATAATGTTCTGAATGATGTTTTCACCACATATACCTGCATAGTAAGTCATCATCATCCAGATCAGTCTCTGGAAGAAGCTGTCTCAGTTACCCTGAGGCATAGCACACAGACATATCCTCTGACACTGTCTATATTTACAGGAGTCATAAGTAGCCTTGAATTTGACACTCTCTGTGCTACAGTTACAGTAAACACAAAGACTTCCAGACAGTCAGCAAATGCTTCCTTCAAGCAGTAGAATACTTAAAGGCCATTAAATAATAAATTGCATTACCTAACTACATATACCCTAAACAACAGATAAAACTAATATTTATTTATAAGGTGATGTTTTTACACATGTTACATGTACTTACAATGGTAACAACAGTAAATTAGGCCCAATTTTATGTAACTAACCTAGTTACTGTAGTTAATTAATATTACTTAATACTTATTTTCATAATTATTACATTACTATAACAATGTCACTTTAACATAATGGGTATCCCTAATTTACTATCCCAAGTGTTCAAAACCTAATTTATGCATGATTTTGTTGATTTGAAAACTAATTACCTTTTAAATAATAGCTCCATCTATAAACTCCAGTTCTGGTATTTGCTCTTGGCTGATATCATTAGTGCACAAACACTAATTGCTGTGACTATTTTAGAGCTGATTAAATGTTTGGTCTGTTCGAGCAGTTTGTGCCTGGTTCCACCTTATTATTCACACAACAACGAGCAGAAAATACTTATTATAGTCAGAAATTTACATCATATAGATTCATATAAAGTGAGGCAGTATATTAAGCATACTGTGCCATGTCCTTCAAAAAAGCATATGTTCATAAAGTATAGTGAATTTATTTCCAAGGATGTGGTTTTAGTTGCTTTCACTCAGATCTGTAAATGTTCACATGGCCATCATGATGCAAAACAAAATATAACCCTGCACCACAAAACATTTCTTAAGTAGCACAAAGAAGAATGTTAAATAAGGAACAAGCCATTCTACACTTGGGCAGTTTTCAGAAACATTTACATTTTTTGATCCATGGATGCAGTAAAAACGGTAAAAAAAAAGAAAAAAGATAGTAAATGAGTTATGGTTTATCAAATAAGCTAACAGTTTCTTTGGGCAATGGATAAAAGTCAACCACACAAAAAATATCTCAATTATAAACAGACTATAGACAGTCACTAAGTTCGTTTCATGTACTTCATTAAAGTAGCAGCCTACATTTTTCAGCTATATTTCAGTTTTGTTTTCAGATAGTTGTATCTTTTCCAATAATTGTCCTATCCTAACTGGTATCAATGGAAAGCTTATTTATTCAGCTTTCAGATGATGCAGGCTATAAATCTCAGTTAAAAAAATAAAATAAAAAATGACTTGTTTTGTGGTCCAGGGTCACAAATGTAAAAAATATGTGTACATATATTCATAAAAATCATATATTTGATCAGTTTGCTCAAACAAAACAACGTATTTCATCACCTTTGAGTCACGTGGTTTTGCGCGTATGATATTTTGCCCCAGTTTCCTGTAGAATTGGTTTATTGTTGCATAAGTTTTTGGTCATAGGTCAAGGTCATACTGTTTTAAGTCCTGGAGTAGCCTAATTTCATAAAAGTCGACAGTAATTGTAATATAATAACAATGTTATGACATTATCATGCTAAAACATGATTTTATTTTATTTATTTATTTATTTTTGACAGTGCGTGACACGTCAAGCACTGCAATGGCCAGCACTGTACAACAATGTAAATGTCACGTCGGTTGTTTTGCTGGGTCTCGTGAGAATCCACGCCCTCCGCACACGCGGGTTATTCCTGCGGAATGACAGTAAATAGTGTAGCGGTATATGAGGGGCGGAGCCAGCGCGTCTAACTCCACATCCATCAGAATAATCTCCAGCTCAGGACCTGAACGGATAAACCCTCATGCCGATGAGTGTGGAGGAGCAGGAATGCATTAACATGGACACAGCACTGCGGTGTTATTGTGTTTAGGCCTGTAAGAGGATCTTTGACCATATGGATTTACTGCGCTTTATGTCACGCTGAGCAATGAAGGATTCCGACAGCAAGTAACTTGAGCTGGACGTGCATAATGAACTCAGCTCTTTATGTACAGACGTGGATAAATACGCTTCTAAACGCAGGATTTGAGCAGGCCTACCAATTTACTGGACACGTGTAGGTGAGCTGTTGTTATTTATTAATGACTTCGTCTCAAAACCTAGCTAGCTGCCTACATGGGTAGCATTTTGGGGCATCATAGGCGCGTTCTAATACCCCAAAATGCGGCATAGTGCAGGTCACCTGATGCGCATGCGCAGAAACAGGTGTAACGGCATGCTGAGCGCATTTTTGCTTTTGTTTATCATGTCATGTTATGCAGATACTGTTACAAGACAACATAATAATGAATTCTGTTTCATAACTACTTAAAACACGAAAACTATTTTTATTCAGCAGTCTCACTGCGCTTTTTAATGACAAATGAGCTCATATAGCTAGACACACAAATCTTTCTGTTAATATTTTTCTGATAGTTTTGTCACTGTATTTTAAGTATTCGTTTTAAAAAGGCATAAAAATAACAGTAGGCTACCACAAACAGTTATTCTAGTAAGCACCGTTTTCCATGATGAACAGCTGCATAGCAATTTAATAATGTATACTTGTTACAGTATTTACTCTGGTAAACTCCAGAGCATCATATTCTCCAGTGTACATTTTCAAGTGCTTGTGAGAACCACGCAAATTCTTCAGAAACCCCTTCAATGTTTCATACTGTTAGAAAATCTGCATTTTTAGTATGAAGAGGCAGGAATTCAGCATCAGTGCTGCAGCTGCCTACAGCCCGTCATCTTCATGCGGTAGCCATGGCAATGGTCCAGCATTTACAGTAATATACTGCGACACTGCGGCAACAAGTTCTACATTCATCCTGACCCTGGTCACAGAGACTCCGGGTAGAGGATTGCCCCTTAGCATTGAACACCAGTCAGATATCCTTACACAATCATTAGTTTCAGACATCATGACATGGCTAAACTTCTCAAAAAGCTACAGTAGCTGCAATACTACACTGTAATAATAACAAATAACGACATAAATACCACATGTGTACAGACATGTTATCACTATACTTTTTCATTCTGAATAAACTTTAATGAATTTCAGAGGTGTCAAAGTACAAGCAGTGCATTCCTGTTTAAAAATGTGGTACTGCAAATGAGAGATGATTACTAAAAACACAAGATTAGAAGTAGAAGCTAGATTTTTTTGTTGTTGCATAGAAACAAAGTATCTCAATGCCAGCTCATAAAATTTCTCAACACTTACTGTTGTTTGTTGCCATGTTAATGCTATCATAAATTTTATGACAAACAAAATGTTGGTGGCTTAACATTTTAAAATAAATACAAGGATAATAAAATATATTAGAAAACATCAATATTTATTTGTTAAGTGACATCAGTACAAAAGTATAAAAGAACTGGATGTTAAGTTTGGGGGAAAAAAGAGCTATTCTCTCTTTATTCAAAAGAGATATTTGTGTTGCAAATGCACCACAAAAGTATTTGTACCTTCTACTTTGAATATGTTAAGCAGCATCTGTGTGACTTGCTTGTACAACTCTTTGTATATATTACTCATTTAACATATTTGTTGAGATTTATTTTAGTTAATCTATGCATAAAATGTAATACTATCATTTAAACTCAGTAGAATGATAGATATGCATTTTTGCAAGTGATGCATAAAGAAAACTCATTAACTGAATTGGTTGCATTGTCCGGTCAGTTCTTTTTGGCACAATAAAAGAAGAATGTTAAATAAGGAACAAGCCATTCTACACTTGGGCAGTTTTCAGAAACATTTACATTTTTTGATCCATGGATGCAGTAAAAACGGTAAAAAAAAAAATAAATAAAAAAAAATAAGATAGTAAATGAGTTATGGTTTATCAAATAAGCTAACAGTTTCTTTGGGCAATGGATAAAAGTCAACCACACAAAAAAGATCTCAATTATAAACAGACTATAGACAGTCACTAAGTTCGTTTCATGTACTTCATTAAAGTAGCAGCCTACATTTTTCAGCTATATTTCAGTTTTGTTTTTGTTTTGTTTTTTGCTGTCATGTTTTTTAGATAGTACTGTCTTAAACATTGCTGACCAAAGACCATTAGAGCAGCTGTTTTGATATTTTATCTTGCTGTTGCCATTGTGCCTCTCAACACTGAGGTGAATACCAGAGATAACGTCTAATGAAATGTTTAGACTTTGACCTGGATTTTCTTTCTGAGCTCAACCAGTAAAAAGTCAAGGCAGTCAGCATGTATTTTATGAACTATTGGTCTACAGACAGAGTGACCATATATCCATTTTCCGGATGTGTCCTGGCTAGGCTTTCTAAATTACCCAAAATGTCTGTGTTTGTTTACCTATTGTCTTCATACTCACTAAAGGAAATGACCAATAGTGCAGGCATTGTACTTAATCAACCAACTGTGGTGTGCGAGAAGGTGGGATCTTTAGAGAATGATCACAGCAATACTAATATATCTACAAATAATGTATGAAGACTGAGGACCTGTCAATGGGTTTTAAGCAGATTTAATGAAAACATACGAATGGGATTTCTTTTTGACAATTCTTTTGAATTCACAAGCGAATGCCCAGATTTTATATACATTTTATGCCCAATTATGAATGGTATAAGAACAAACCACCCTGTCATGAAGATTATCTATAAACCTTGTGTACAGAAGAATATGTAGACCCTAATAGCAAATGACATCAGAGTTTATGTAATACTTCTGTGTACAAAATGGCTGTAATACCGTGATAGCTTTCTGTTTAACAACATTGATTTTGTCTCTTCATATTGCTCACCCACTGCACCCCCAACCCTTCTCTGTGTGTCTCTCCCTCTCTGTAGGTCTTCCTTTGTTAGCCAGTGTTCTACTTCAGTGCCTGTCCTGAGGAGCCTTTATGAATGACCCCCTTCAGTGACCTCCATTGACTTTGCTGGAAATGCTGAAGCAAGTAATGGATTTGTTCTTCTATCTGCATCCATCCTCTTATTGCCAGTGTGCCTGGATGCAGATGAATCCACACATACTGAGGAGACAGAGTGTGATCATTGTCATAGTAACTGCTGGACTGATAAAGCAACGTGCCCCAACTTGTGGCTAAAAGTCACATATTCACACTTAATAAAGAGCTACTGTTTTGAATGGTTCCTTATATCCAAATGGTGTGCTGTCAAATCCTGCACATCGAAAAAAAGTCCAGTGCAGTGTATTTGGCTCTTTTTGTGGGGCAGCGTGAAGTTGGTCTTCTCTGCCAGGTACAGGGACTGCTGAGAACTAATGTTGCCTAAAACAGATGCATCAACCTCAAGTTGCTTCAGTAATTGACTCTGGTTGTTTGCTGGAGAGGGCCAGGCTCCAACCTCATGGCATGGGTCAAACTATTTAAAAAGCCTGGCGGTAACATGGCTGGTACAGGTGCCTGGAGTGGGACAGGGCTGGGCAAGTCCTACCAGCCGGGCAGTATGATCTCTCTCGCTTTGACCAAAGGTCTTCTTAATGAGCCAGGCCAGAACAGCTGCTTTCTCAACAGTGCTGTGCAGGTGAGTGATGTTCTGGTAAATACTCATAACATGTGCAGGTGTGGGATTTCGCAAATAGTGAATGTGAAATATTCTGTGTAATGCTAATGCAAGTCAAAGTTGCAAATACTCACAGATGTTGTAGGAAATGGTGGGAACTTGCTAAAAAAATAATTGTCCTTTATTGACTTCTATCAAGTCCCTGAAGAACTTTTAGCATCTTTGAAACCTACTGCACATATAGTAAAAGTTCTTTTGATTTTTAAAATGTTCTTCACACTAAGACAAATGATTCTTTTAAGAACTGTTCATCGAAAGGTTCTTTGGTGAACCACAAAAGGTTCTTCTATGGAATCGCTGTGAAAAACCACTTTTGGAGACTTTATTTGTAAAAGTTGATATATAGTTTTTCATTAAGGGTGCAAAATGATTCAACATGGCGCACTATGGCAGGCTGATTTTATGCAAACTAAAGCCCTGTTTCTTACAGGTTCTTTGGCAGCTTGACATCTTCAGGAGGAGCCTACGACAGCTCTCTGGCCATTTCTGCTTGGGTGATGCCTGTATTTTCTGTGCTTTAAAGGTACACACATGAAGGCTCAAATGTCTCAAAACCTAGTAGGCTTCATTGTTTGAATTTCTGTGCTTATGATATGAAAATTATTTCAAAATATGTCCATCTGGAATAGATTTGATAACTGGAGTGTTGTCATTTGCTAATTGCTGTGATCTCATGTGAGTGACATATTGCTAGATTATTGACTAGTCCTTGTACCGGTATCCACTATTTATTATTTCTTTTTTACATTTATTTTTCTACTTATGATTGTTAGACATATATTACAATGTAAGAATCAAGTGTCAGCATTAACTCAGGTCTATTGTGCGTGCTATTTATGTGCTGTGTGTCAGTGACTGTTAATGAAGATTCTTCCGATGAAAAACATCTCAAATCAGTTATGCACTTCCATTATGGTTAGGATGTTGTCTGTGTATAAAGCTGTTCTCGTAAACAGTAAACAAACTGTGAGTCTGGGCTTACTGGGTTCTGAGACACAACCAAAGTTACAATGTTTCAAAACTGTTTCTCAAGGAAGCATATTACATTTCTGAATTGTGCATACTGCGTTGCAGAGTTTGTATGTGAGGATTATTGCATTGTTTCTTTTCATAGAGCATCTTCTGTCAGTTCCAGCAGAGTCGAGAGCGGGCTCTGCCGTCAGATACCCTGCGTCATGCTCTGGCTGAGACCTTTAAAGATGAGCAGCGCTTCCAGCTGGGCCTTATGGATGATGCAGCAGAGTGTTTTGTATGTTTGACCTCAGAGAAAACATGTATATGCATATTGTATATGTAAATGTAGAATTTCAATGTACTTGAGATAAAATGTCTTATACTTTTTGTTTAGCTGTGGTGCAAAAGAGACTACTGAAGTTTAGACCTTATTTAAGGCTAATGCCCATGTCTGGTTTCTAAGTTCAGTAAGCTTTTATTAAAACTGGAGTTATATGGCAGTGTGCTTAAATGTATGCACCTCTGGGAAGTTAAAGTGGAAAGGTTAAAGTGGTTTATACATCATCACTGTGTCAGCTGATCTCAGTTGATCAGGGTCCAAATGACATTCACTTGTGACCATCACAAACAGTTATGTATGCACTGTGCAGGGGTATAAGCCAGATTTCATGAGTTCTGCAGTGTCTTGGCACTGCCTAAATGTTTGCATTTTATAGTAAAAGCTGCACATCGGAATTAAATATAGTTCACCAAAAAAATGAAAATGATGTCATTATTTACTCACTATCATATTGTTCCAAACCTGTATTGACATTATTTTTGTTTCTGTGGGACACAAAATAAGATATTTTGAAAGTCAGTGAAGTCCACTATGAGAAAAATCATTAAAAGACATTTTTCAAAATTTTCCTCAAAAGAAAAAAAAAAATACAGGATTAGAATGACATGGGGGTAAGTAAATTATGAGAATTTAAAGTCTTTCTAGCTTGACTCTTGTGTGGTAAAAATCCTGAAAAGCTAAATGGTGAAAGGTCTAATTAGAATGTATATATATTGTCCTTATTACCTATTTCTTATGGTAACAGTGTTTATTAAAACACGGTCAATTTGCTTGATTTTTGGAGCAATCCAATAGAATTGTTCACTATTTCTTTCTTTGCTTTGAATAATTTTAATCCGTTTGGTGCCATTAATGTGCTTTATTTTAAGTAGCTGTTTTGTGTTGTTTGACCTACTTTGTGATAGGTTGATGTCTCTAATAATAACAATGATTTTTCAAAAATAACATGAAGAAGTTTGAGGCTAGCACTAAGAATAACTGTGTCAATAGAGTCTGATATATCAATGATCTTTGTTTCCTTTTTGCTTTCTTTTTCCATCTGTTTGGTAAACTATGGGAGACAGGAGAACATTTTAGAAAGGATACACATGCACCTGGTTTCTGATTCAGCCACAGAAATCTGTACTTCCAAATCGTGCATCACCCACCAAAAGTTTGCCATGACTCTCTATGAGCAGGTACTATGATGTTGTTTTCCCTTCTTTTTCCATTTTCACTAAAACTCACTCAGCTACTGCTTGAAATAACAGTTTATTCTCAGTGTTTTCTGTGTTAGTCTTTGAGACATGAAGTCAGTCCAAGGCAATCCATTACAATGGCAGATTTCTGTATTATTTGTTGGTATGGTTAGACCTCGCTTCACTCTCACAGAAGTTTCTTTCCCTCTGTAGTTTGTTTGTCGTAGTTGTGGAGCATCATCAGACCCTCTTCCCTTCACTGAGCTTGTGCACTATGTGTCCTCCACAGCCCTATGGTGAGTGAAATAATCTATTGTAAGCGATAATCTACTCTAAGTAATATTGTATATGCTTTTATGAATAGTGTCCAATGTTAACCATTCTTTTGAAGGGACAGAAGTGCAATTCTGACAGGGTTAGTGTCTGAAAGCTTCACAGAAAACAGAACTGTTTACATTGAAGGATTACAGTTTAATTTGAACAAAGTGGAATAGAGGTCGGCAGTACAGTATGTCTACTACCTAGAGTGGTTCAGTGAAACAAATGATCCTCTTTGTGCTCTTTGCTCTTTTGTCAGTCAACAAGTGGAGCGAATCTTGGAGAAGACAGACAGACTGCGTTCAGACATGTTTGGTGAACTGCTGCAGGCAGCCAACACCATTGGAGATCTCCGCAACTGCCCTGTATATCAGCTTTTCTTTCATTTGAACTAGTTGCATGTACATCAGATTCTGACATATTTGAGTTCACTGTCTTATTTTTATAAAATTGAAAATAGTAATAATGTTGCTTACTACCATTTGACCTGTAGGCTACTTGTCAGGTCTGATAACTTCAAAGCATAGCTTATAACCCGTGAAGCCAAACCAAAGAAAGTCAAATAAAAACATGCCTTAAATTAATGGACATTGTCCTAAATAAGTTCTATGATGAGTTCTATATGTACAGTAGCTCTTGCTTCTTCTCAGGCTGACAGCTGTCAAATTTAAAATATTATTCAGCAGAGGCTTCTTATATTGTTTATTTCAGTTGTGCACAGATTGCACAGATAATCTTATATCCCTGAAAGAGCTGTCCATTCCATCAGTGTATCAGAAATGACCTAAAGCTTTAGTTGCGTCACTGTAGCACTTATAAATATCACGTCAAGCCACTGTTAACCTCTTGTCTCTTCAGGCAACTGTAGTAAAAGTGTTAAACCTGGATATATTTCTCAAAGGTCTTCAGAAGAGAAATAGATTAAAAAATATATATATATATTATGTAAATCATAACTGCACCCCTAGTGCTCTATCCATTATTTTCATCACGTAGTGTTTTGATTTGACTTAATTGCTGTAATTAACCTCTGTTCATGCTTTTTTCCTATATGCACTTTCTTCCAGTCTTGATAGGCGCTATACAAATAAAGCAGTATTATTATTATATGCTGCATCAGTATGCCTTTGCTTGACATTTTGCTCAGTGTAATTTGATCTGTGCATTGCAGAGTAACTGTGGGCAGAGTATCAAAATCCGCCGTGTGCTGATGAACTGCCCAGAGATCGTCACCATTGGCTTTGTGTGGGACACGGAACAGTCTGACCTCACTGAAGATGTCATCCGCTCTCTGGGCCCAAACCTCAATCTCTCGGGGGTGAGGGTCAAGTCTCTCTGCACAACTCTAGCTGTCTCCATTCATTTTTATTCAGGATCACTTTTTATTGTTCAGTATATATTCAATGACTGTGTGTCATGTTCTGCGTTGCTTATTAAATCAAAACATTGAGTTAACAACATGTAGGGAGACTGGCATATATACCAGTCCAAAAATAAACACCTATTACTATTTTTACTATTTTATTTGAGTTAACCTTATAGTGTCTGGAACAATAACTGCAGAGTGGTGTCCAAAAGTCAAATGGTAAAAAAATATACCATTTGACAAAAATCTTTTGGTAAAAATCTGTTTTGAATTTTTCTAATTTGTATAAAAATGTTTAAATGCAAATTATTTCAGAACTTTAAATGTTTGTGATTAGATGTACCAAAAAAAAAAAAAAAATGAAATCATTAAAAAAGTTCACGTTTGAAACAAAATTAACATTGACTGAAATAAAATAAAACATTAAAAAAAAGTATTTTATTTCAGCTAGGTTTCATTTATTTTAAGTTAACATGAACTAAGAATGAACAATACTTCTACAGCATTTATCAATCTCAGTTAATGTTAATTTCAGCATTTACTAATGCATTATTAAAATCACAAGTTGTGTTTGTTAACATTAGTTAATGCACTATGAACTAACACTAACAACTAACAATGAACGACTGTAGTTTTATTAACTAACGTTAACAAAGATGAATAAATAGTGTAATAAATGTATTGATCATTGTTTGTTCATATTAGTTAATACATTAACTAATGTTAACAAATGACACCTTATTGTAAAGTGTTACCAATAACTCAAACTAAAAAAAAATAAAACTTAAAATAAAACTATAAAAAAACTATAGACATATTTAAAAAATAATAATAAAATGACAAACACACACTACAAAATTACTAAAACTTTAAATGAAGACAGAAAATATAAAAATAAAATCTAATAAAAAATATTAACCAACACCGCAATAGTATATTAGTGATACTAAAATAACTTGCTCCACAAGTTTGTGATGCAGCATGTTTTGAGAATGTTTAAAAAGTATGGAGTTCGCACATGAAAAAAAGAAAGAAAAAAAGATATTGTGGTTGCGAATTGAGAATTTGTTCCCACTACTTATTATTAGTGGCCGCATTTGATTATTTTGTACTAATTTATTCCCTCGTTTTAGTTCAGTCGTGATTGTACGGTGTGAAGGAGAAATGAAGGAAATAGAGGCGGGAAGGAACAGCGGAGGGAAGCTTTGTGGCCTCACTGTACATGCATAAATATCAAATGTGGAATTCAAATGCCACATGGCTGCTTGCAAGTATGTGTTGCTAAAGTCAGCCAGACTCCCCTCTGTTAGACCTCAGTTTCCTCCTCAGCAGTCATATGAGTGCTGCAGGCCAATATCACATAATGTCTAGGTCACTACACCAGAGGAGACATCTTGAACCTTGGCACACTATGACAAAACCATCCTGTACATCGGCTTGAACTCCCTGAGCTAGAGGCAGTTTACCCTTTTATTTTGATTTTGAGAGATTACAGTCTACTGATATATCGCAGTAGACTAAATGTGTCACATTGTGAATCACAATGCTTCAAAATATCTCCAGTCTTTCATTATCCTCACCATGAGTTTTAAATGTCAGTTTGACTGTTCTCTCTCTTTATTCTTTAGCTGTTCTATAGAGTCACTGATGAAAATGCCAAGAAGAGAGATCTCCACCTGGTGGGAATGATCTGTTACTCTAGTCGACATTACCTAGCATTCGCTTTTCACAGCAAGTCTTCCAAATGGATCTTTTTTGATGATGCAACCGTGAAAGAGGTATTTAACAAGCAGACACACACATCTACACATACTGTAAGAGTGAAAGATTTCATAAATTAATTTACATTTCCTCCTTGAATGTGTTAGATCTTAGATTGTAGGTTCAAATCCATGAGATTCCACCATTTTGTCTTTGATCATGTCAGTTAACTGTAGAGTTAACTGTAGCTTGCTGCAGGGAGACCTTGCATTATTTGACTGTCACTCACTTTGGTATTTACATTACCACTGTATGTGTTATTTGGAATATAATGTAATATTAAAAAAATATCTAAAAATCTAAAATTATCCAACAGATTCTTCCTGCACTTTGGCTTCTGGAACCATACATGATAGGTGGTCTTCTCTATCGAGGGCCATTTGAACTGTTACAACAAATACAGCTATGACTTTTAATGATATATATTTATTGTCACAGTTATAGTGATTATTGAATGGACATTCACAAAAGAAGAATATGTTTACTTTATATAGCGCCTTTCCATAGCTCAAGGACTCATTACAACTGAGATACAGCAGGAAATGAACAACAATTGAATAGTACTAGAGGGACCTGGGAAATGAGTTCCAGATTTTATTTAGCATAAGCTATACTGAATAATACATCCCTCACAGAAGCATGCTGGTATTTAGGTATGTTAACCCATGTTAACTTCATTGTAGTTACCTTATATTACTTAGTACTTTCTTGGTTAACGACACTGCAAGTGTACATACTGTAAATCAAAGTGCAACCAAATGGGAAATGAAAATAATACATTCACAAGTATACAGTTATGATTTATTGATGCAGGAATTAATAACTGGTAAGTGGTTTAATAGGGACAATGTCCTAAAATGGGAAAAAACAAATGAGAAATGGTTTAGAAACTAAATCTAGCAACTCTTTTAGTAGTTAATAGTCGGTATAGTGTCTACCATACATTTTTATAGTGCTGTACTAAGTTAGGTAGCTTTTACTCTGTATAAAAGTGGAGTATAAAAAGTGTTAATAAATCTATTTTTAGTTGAAGTAATGAGACAAACTGAGGTGCAAACAATGAGATGCAGATTGAATAAATTAAGCTAAGTGCAGAGCTTAGTTAAGAGTTAGAGGAAACACAGTCTCTATGTGATGTGATTTATGTGCTGTGTCAATGTAGCTAGCAGACTTAAGCCAGTCTGCTTTCTGGCTTGAGCCCCAGTGAGTCAGGCACTCATGCAGTACTATTAAGATTATTTAAATTTAAAAGCGGCACCTTCCCATGGAGGATGGAGTCATTCTCTCTTCAACAGACCAAGTCTACATCACAAACTATTCCAATTACAGAATCTTTGAAAGCTATTTTACTGTATTCTCTCTGGACACCACTTGGATGTCATAGATGACATATCTCTATTCACCATCCTTTGGAATAGGGCCGAGCAGATTGCAGTGTCTGACATAATCTTTGTTAGCACACTCACCTCATTAAAATTACTTTTTGGACTAGTAAAGCCGGATGTTATTATTGCTAGTGTGAATAATAATTAAATCTATGTTTAAATATGACTCTGATTTAAGAGTCTCTGGTTTCCATTTTGCATTGGACTATGGTTGCAGATGCACCTTCTACAACCTGAATTCCAGAAATGTTGGGACTTTTTAAAATTTGAATAAAATGAAAAGTAAAAGACTTTCAAATCACATGAGCCAATATTTTATTCACAATAGAACATAGACAACATAACAAATGTTTAAACGGATACATTTTACACTTTTATCCACTAAATGAGCTAATTTCCAATTTGATGCCTGCTACAGGTCTCAAAAAAGTTGGCACGGGGGCAACAAAGGGTTGAAAAAGCAATACATTTCGAAAAGATTCAGCTGGGAGAACATCTAGCAACTAATTAAGTTAATTGTCGTCAGGTATGTAACATGGTTAGCTATAAAAGGGATGTCTTAGAGAGGCAGAGTCTCTCAGAAGTAAAGATGGGCAGAGGCTCTCCAATCTGTGAAAGAGTGCGTAAAAAGATTGTGGAATACGTCAAATTGCAAAGGCTTTGCAAATCTCATTATCTACAGGGCATAACATCATCAAAAGATTCAGAGAAACTGGAGAAATCTCTGTGCGTAAGGGACAAGGCCGAAGACCTTTGTTGGATGCCCGTGGTCTTCGGGCCCTCAGACGACATTGCATCACTGATTGGCATGATTCTGCCATCTGCAGATGCCAACTAAAGCGCTATCATGCAAAAAGGAAGCCATATGTGAACATGGTCCAGAAGCGCCGTCGTGTCCTGTGGGCCAAGGCTCATTTAAAATGGATTGTTTCAAAGTGGAGAAGTGTTCTATGGTCAGACGAGTCCAAATTTGACATTCTTGTTGGAAATCACGGACGCCATGTCCTCCGGGCTAAATAGGAGGGAGACCTTCCAGTGTATTATCAGCGTTCTGTTCAAAAGCCAGCATCTCTGATGGTATGGGGCTGCATAAGTGCATACGGTATGGGCAGCTTGCATGTTTTGGAAGGGACTATGAATGCTGAAAGGTATATAAAGGTTTTAGAGCAACATATGCTCCCCTGTAGATGACGTGTAATTCAGCAGGACAATGCAAAACCACATACTGCAGCTATTACAACAGCATGGCTTTGTAGTAGAAGAGTCCAGGTACTGAATTGGCCTGCCTGCAGTCCAGATCTTTCACCTATAGAGAACATTTGGCGTATCATTAAAGTAAAAATATGTCAAAGATGACCACAAACTCTTCAGCAGCTGGAAACCGATATCAGACAAGAATGGGGACCAAATTCCAACACCAAAACTCCAGAAACTCTTAACCTCGATGCCCAGACGTCTTCAAAATATTTTGAAAAGAAGAGATGCTACACCATGGTAAACATGCCCCCGTCACAACTATTTTGAGACCCGAAGCAGGCATCAAATTTGAAATGAGCTCATTTTGTGCATAACATTTTAAACATTTCTCAGTTTAAACATTTGTTATGCCATCTATGTTCTATTGTGAATAAAATATTGGCTCATGTGATTTGAAAGTCTTTTAGTTTTCATTTTATTCAAATTTAAAAAACGTCCCAACATTTCCGGAATTCGGGTTGTAAAAAACTTGAAAGTAGGTCATCATATGCTCTGAGATATTTGAACTCTTGGTGTTCACTGACATATTTTTGTGTTTAATATTTTGTATCTAGATTGGCTCCAAGTGGAAAGATGTGGCATCTAAATGTATCCGGGGTCACTTCCAGCCACTCCTCTTGTTCTACGCCAACCCAGATGGTACTGCAGTGTCCAATGAGGATGCCCCCAGACAGACCACCATGTGGTCCCGTTATAGCTCCCCCCTCAATGGGAAGGGGACAGGTAAAACTGCCTTGCTTAACAGTGTATGAGATAAACCAAAATGTCCACATAGTACATAGTGTACATAGTGGTTTTAGCTGTGTGGCTTGGGTGAAACCTTTTTAAAATTTTTAATCTACTTAAAGGGGTCATCGGATGCCCATTTTCCACAAGTTGATATGATTCTTTAGGGTCTTAATGAAAAGTCTATAACATACTTTGATTAAATTTTTTCAACAGTAGTGTAAAACAACACCCTTTTTACCCTGTCAAAAACAGCTATTTTCAGAGCAAGCTGTTTTCTTGCAAGCCGCTTTAAATGCAAATGAGCTCTGCTCACCCTGCCCCTCTCTTCCAATCCGCTCTCTGAGAGACGGTACACTTTAGTCACGTTCATAGTGAAACTTGCTAACTAGTATGTTATTAGGAAAGGCGATTTGCAAAGATTCATAAAAAACGTATACTCACCTCTTCTGTACATGAAGCTGGATCACAAATGATTTGCGTGAACATAGACGCATTTAGGTAGATCGGGGGGTGCATTTCCTTCAAAAACAAACGTAATCCACTGCGTCTTCAACGGCTCAGATGTCGGGAGTAAATGATGACTGCTATGTTCATTATTACATCCAACAACAAAACACCTCAATCGCTTAGGAGTCATTCTTGTCTACTCCTGTTCCGGCGTCGAAACAATGGCAGAATGATGACAGCTCACTCAGGGCGGGTCTAAGGTAAGACACCAGTCCAGTCTGTGCTGAAACGCTACTGTCAATCAACAATCGTGGGAGAGCCTGGGTCTGTGTGATGTAACATAGACAAGAAGCTGAGAACGGCTTGGTTTGAGAAAGGAGTAATGATTTTAGTAGATTAAAAAAAAACACTGGGTGTATTTTTGTCACGAATCTGGTCTATGAACTTCTGTTCATTCACCACAAGATGTCACTCTTCTATCATATTGACTCTCACACTGCACAGACTGTTACATATACACTGGACTTCAGTTCCCACAATCCATTGCACTGATTACACACACACAGCTGCAGCCAATCACACACCTTACGTAAGCCATGGACTTCCTCTCTCTCACTGCTGAGTAGTGTTTGCGATTATCCCAGTGTTTAGTGATAGTAACGTTACGGAGCCCTATCCTAGTCTAGTATTCCCAGTCTTAGTTCATAGTTTAGTCTAGTCCTGTCTGTGTTTCTTGGATTTAACCCTTTGCCTTGCTGTTTCGGACTGTGTTTGCACCTCACCTGGACTTTGCTCGTGTCATTGGATTACACCTCTTGTCAAGCCCTCTGGATATCATTTGCTGATCGAAGACCCACGCTTACCCTAGGACTACTCTTTGTCTTGCTCTCAATACACCCTTTTGCCATTGTCTGACCCATGCCTGATTGTGACCATGTCTATCAATAAAAGCCTTGCAAATGGATCCACACGTCTCACGTCTCGTTCGCCCCGTTACAATTTTTATCATTATAGGGTGGTTGTGTACACACACTGCCAACACACATTTATGTTCAAACAACATGTAAAAGTGCATTTCGCATCCGATGACCCCTTTAAAATTTGAATCCGTTGAGCCCAGCATCATGTCAGCATGAGGGTTTTTATTCCAAAATGAGTAATAGAAAAATTAATTAATGAATCAAGCAATTTTTTTTCTCTCAAATTATTAAGCTGTTGTGTCCAAGAACAGTATATTAGATGATATAAAACTACATAATATTTTTTTAAATTGTAATTATGAATGATCTTTTGTGAGGAAATTAGGTACAGATCAACTTTCAATGGGCCCTGAGAGTTATGCAAAATGCGCTTTTGTTCATTACTATATTCTATTTGTGACCTTGAGCACAAATC
Organism: Onychostoma macrolepis; assembly: GCF_012432095.1. Classification (NCBI taxonomy): domain Eukaryota; kingdom Metazoa; phylum Chordata; class Actinopteri; order Cypriniformes; family Cyprinidae; genus Onychostoma; species Onychostoma macrolepis. Next base: position 29,889,915 of record NC_081155.1, read on the forward strand.
CCAGTTTTGCAGCAAGCATTTGCCGGGTGGATGAGTTGATTTCTGTGCGGGTTTCTGAACTCTACCGAGGACAGGGATTATCACCCACGCGCGCTTTCTCTCGCTGCCTTTTACTTTATCTCTCTCTCTCTCTCTCTTTCTGTCTCTCCTAATCCTTTCCCTCTGGCCTCTGCATTGCACTGTTATTCTCTTGTCCCCTCTACTGAATTTTCCCTCCATTCTCTCTTCCTTTCTTGCTTTACTCTGACTCGAGTGCTAAATGGATATTCTCCCCAGGCTGTCATATTCACCTAGTCCTATTGGAATGGGAAAGCATTCTTATTTTTGCACGAATATCTGTAAGTAGTGCTTGTATTTCTTTTCTTTTGTGCTGTAAGTTTCATTGATTTGATACTATTTGTGTCAATAGCTGACAACAGTGCGATGCAGCACGGAACAGTGGGTAACTATTGCAGTTGTGCAGCAATTTGTCCACTCAATAACTTCTCTCCTCTGCTTTGTGTGTTTTCTTGGTAGTTGCTCAGTTGTTTGTAGACTGTGAAATGTCTTAATGTGTTTCCTGGATTTGTTCCTCTGGTGCTTTTGGAAGGATGTTTAATGTAGGATCTGCGCCAGCTTGTTCCTGCAGTCTCTGCTGAGCTCTGTACTTTAGACTGAGCTGGCAACACTTCTGCTGAGCAGAACACAGATGCTTTCTCTGTAGTGATAGACTGCTCACGCTGCCACGATTTCATCAAAGTTGCTAAGTTTTCACTGGCTTTAAATGATGGGCTTGACGACAACATTACCTAAGAAAGTTTGGCTTTGAAAATAATGTTTTTGTCAGTAGTGAAAAGGAGAAAAAGAGAACATCAATGAAATTGGTAATTAAAATTTGTTGTGGTCTTTTTTGTATGCTTTATATATTTAATTAACAAAGACTTTTAGACAGTACTATTTAAGACCAACAACACTATATTTCAATTGACGCCAACATTTTCCTTGTAAATTGTAAAGAAGTGTCAGAGACACGCACATGTTCCTATGTGTAGAGCTTGTGCTCCTGATCCCATTCCACCTTTTCTCCATCATTTCCTGACCTCGCGACCCTAGAAATAAAACTGGCAAAAAGCCAAACATTACATAACAAAGAGTAAGCAAGAATTAAAAAGTTAAATAAAGTATTCATTTTATTATCATTGTATTATTATAGTAATCGTTGTATCATTATTGGTGTGTTGTGTTCTCAAGGGCATATTTCATGTTTTGATTAGTTAATGTTAGTTTTGTGATTTAAAGATAAAATGTATCTATTGTTAATTATAAATAAACTGCCTTTTTTTGTCTTTTTTTATTGTTTTGCAGTCAGGTCAAATACAGTATTTCATGGTCATTTTGCTTTTTTTTTTTTTTTTTTAAGTTTTAATTCTATCTTTCTCTTCAAGATAGATTATATTATGATTGATGTCAATTTAAATCCAAAGAATTTTCTATTGTTTTGTTTTGATGGTTTTAGTTTAACTGGATTATTATTTCCTATTTGTTTGATTTATTATACAATTTTTATGTGTGTACAGTGGCAGATCCACTTTACTCTTCATCTATGGGGAATGCGGTAATCCATGTGCTTGTTTTTTCCCTTTTCAAACATCTGGGGTGGCTCACTGCGTGCCCTATATAAGCACATAATAAGCAAGTTTGTCCTCGCTCTCTCTCCCAGCAGAAGTTTGCAGACACAGCAGAGATATAATGTAGTTTAGGAGGCTTCTACTCAAAGTTACAGATTGCACTGCCTTATTTGATTACTTAACTCAGTGTCCACTGGATGAGACACAGAATCAATTTATAAAAGTCTTTCTCTGAAAATACATTAAAAGAGGTCAGTCTACAGCAGTATGATAGATAGCATTAAAATATAGTGCAACATGGTAATAATCATGTTGTATATGTCCCTTGCATCATGTGCAGATTGTTGTTACTTGCAAGATTACACCAGTCAAAAGGCCAGACATCGTATCATTTCAAACTCGTAATTCTTTCTTTCTTTCTTTCTTTCTTTCCAAACTTCTTTTATATTCCATATAAGAAAAGATTTGGATTGAGGCAATATTTTATTAAATTTTTTTTAAATTCAGAACATTGCAAAGTAATGGCATGCAGACAGTAGAGACAGCAGTAGAGAGGTGATGCAACCGTGACTAGAGACAGTAATGCAAAGTTGGAATATATAAAGTCTAATTAAATGTAGGTTTACCTCTGTGTTTCTCTGTTTCTCGTTCTCTTTGGCAGATACTCAGCTGCCAGGCTCTAAGAAACTGGACAGTGTGAGAGATATGAGTGCTGGTTCCCAACGAACAAATCAGGGATCCCACAAAACAATGCAGTCTTCAGCCAGTCGGTGTAAGTCACCATGATTAGTTGTTCATGTCCACACAATATTTTATGCTTCCATGAAACAAACAATGTTTGGAGAAATTGCATTAGAAACATACTGATATGACGAAAGTCACAAACAATTCTCCCTTTTCAATGTCCCAGTTAAAGTGCTTCCAGAAAGTCCTAGCAGGTTCCGAGAGTCTTCCAGAGATTTTTCTCACCGAGGAGGGGGACAGAGAAGAGAAAGTGAAAGAAGCTACCGAAGATCAGACTCTCTCCAACACAAAGGTATGTTAATAAAAGATACATATTTATAATGAAATATTTGAGTTATTAATTCTAAAATGAATGATCCTTTGCACAGTAGCCTTAGTAGTGTCTGTTGTATTTTTCTCTGAAATAAATACAACAAAATAACAGTTCCAATGATGATTCATAAAGAATATGTGTCATACAATAATTGTACCTTTTTACTAATGTGCTTATGAAATATTTAGACTTTAATCTTGTTACAGTGTTAGTATAGACCATGCTTCACTCATTCATTTTACATTGCAGTTTTTGCATTTTGTAATTCATGGAGATTTGTGTGTCACACATGTAATACGGTTTCCACTGGTAATATGCATCAGTCATGAGACATCATCCACAGGCCAAAACAGAACTGCTAAATCTTTTCATGAGCACTAGAGCCCTTTTAGCATAAGCCGATTTTAGACTTTTAGTTTGGTACTATAGTCCTGTGTTTTTTTTGCTACTTCATGTCTCTGAAATGAGGTTTCATATTTGAGACAGTATAAAAATATTTGTAATATTTCAGAGATATATTTTGATGGTGTTAATCAATTCAGATTTTTATATTGCTACATTTTTTAATGCAAATATTATCCACTGTTGACTCCACAGATTCACAGATGCACAGTAAATGCATGAAAATTTTGAAATTTACAATGAATGAATTGTAATTACAAAGAATGAATGATGAATCATTGCAATGAAGAATTTTGTCGGTGAATCTCTTTCGTCATAAGATTTTACTTTGACTCACGAGCCAGCATATACAGCCACTGTTTATTTAGTTGACATTGCAGCTTACAGATATAGTTCTGGGAGTTTGAAAACATAGAAGCAGTGTGCTGATCATGATTCAACTTTTCTATTTTCAGTAGGGTGTGTTTGCTCTGACAGACGGAGCTTCTAAAGGCAACTTACACACAGGAAAAAAGTTTGAGTACTGGCTAACCTCCAAAATAACAACAAACCATCTGTCCTATTAAACAGCCTGCCGAAAGCATATACTGTTCAAAGAGGCTTAAAATTCATGTTAAAATCAGCATAAACTTATTGTCACGCTTTGGCTAAATGTGGTGTATGCAGGAGCATGAAGATGAAGATTAAAGCAAACAGACTGTCACGCCCCTGGACTGTTTTGTTGTGGTTTTTGCTCCCCATGTGTTCCCTGTGACCTAGTTTCTCCCCAGTCTGATTGTTAATTTGATTCCAGGTGTGTCTTTTTAGTTCCCTCGTTATCCTGAGTTTAAAAGCCACAGTCCTTTCAGTTAGTGTTTGTTGGTCCTTGAATGTCTTCTGTGGGCTCTATGTTCCCCAGTAGATTCATTAAAGACTCATTTTGTGTGCCCACCACGAGGGAGCAGGGTGTGAGCGCGGAGTGGAGCTCCGCACCCTGCATAACGGCTGAGGGTGAGCTGATTGTGCATCTGTGGCTGCTGGAATTGGAGGGGGATCTTATAGACTGGGAGACGGATCTGGAGGCCGACATTCCCCCTCTCCTCTCTCCTTCGCCCTGGCTGGTCCCGTCCAGTCCTCCTTCGTCTCCGCTGGTCCCGTCCAGCTCTGCGCCTCCAGTGCGCCCTCCAGTGCCCTCTCCTCGAAAGCGCCCTCCAAAGATTAGCCCTGAAAGCCCAGAGGCTCTCAAATGCCCGCCCTCCCACCCACTCCTGCCTCCTCCACCGCTGTCGTCTGGCAGCCCCTCTGCTCGCCCTCAGCCCACCATCTGTGCGGTGCGAGCCTGGCGGGACTACCATCCTCCAGCGTTGCCGTGGTTGGAGTTTCCCTCGACTCCACCTCCAGCCTCCTTGGCCCGGACTCCGCCTCGGCCCGTTGACCCAGCGGCTCAACCTCGGCTCCTAGCTCCTTCGCCTCTATCATCACCCATCGATCCTCCAGCTCCACCGGGCTCCTTCGTCCCTCCGACTCCGCCTTGGTCGGGCGTCGACTCGCCATCGCCTCAGGACTCCGCTCCTCCAGCTGCACCTCGTCGCTCTGTCCCACCGGCTCAGTTGGGCTCCTTCCTCCTGCCAGCTCCACCTTGGTCCTCAGTTGCTCCGGCTCCGCCACGGATCTCCGGAGCTCCACCTTCGCCTCGGTCGCCAGAGCACTCGGCTCCACCCTGGCCCCCGGATCCACAGCATCCCCCTGGCTCGTTGGCTCTTTGTCTCCACCTCGGACTCCTCCACCACCTGCTCCGCCGCCGTTGGTCGGCCCCCTGGAGTCGGCGGCCATCCCTCCTCCATGGCTCCTCCCTCCGTCGGCTCCACCATGGGCTCCTCCTGCTCTGGGTCCCTCCTGTCTCTTCCTTGACTCCTCCCTCCTTCGTCGCCTCCCTGGTCTCTGTCTGCCGGTCCCCTCTGTCCTCCTCCTGAGCCTCCGCCTGAGTTTAAAAGCCCCAGTCCTTTCAATTAGTGTTTGTTGATCCTTGAATGTCTTCCGTGTGCTCTATGTTCCCCAGTAGATTCATTAAAGACTCGTTTTGTGTATTCCTCGTCTCCTCGTCTCCGTGCTTCCTGGTACCGTGACACAGACTTTATTAACAGAAGGATAGTACACCAAACTGAACGTAAGCGTTAATGAGAAACCACAACTAGGAGAAGAATCACAGGCATACAAATACTAAAACAAAGAAATAATTAAGCAACAGCTGAACGAAAATACTAATCAAACGATTAAACCATAGAAACTAATTAATGAACTTAGGTAGTCAGGAAGACAGCAATGACTGAAAACAAACTAAAAACAGAACAACTCTGACACTTATGAAAGACTGAGTCTAAGTTTCATATAGTTTTTTTTTGGCAACACTGTACAGTAAGGTTCAATTTGATAACTACATTAGTCAACATCAACTAGACAATGAATGATTAATGAAATGAATTGTAGTTCATGTTAATTAATAAAAATGAACAAAAATGAATAACTACTTTCACAAATGTATTGCTCATTGCTATTAATCTCAGTTAATGCTTTAACTGATGTTGACTAAATTTGTACATATTACTATATTGCATATTATCTAACATCATGTGCATTTTAATAATTAGAAACCACATGAATCAATTGTTTATATCGATGGTGTTCCCAAAAACCCTTTAAACATTTAAAAATGTCGAGATTTACATTAGATGACAAAATACCAAACCCAGTGGCATATGCAAAGATAGATAACTTTTCCGAGTCATTTTAAAGGGTTACTCCACCCCAAAATTAAACTTTTGTCATTAGTCACTTACCCCCATGTTGTTCCAAACCTGTAAAAGCTTTGCTCGTCTTCGGAACACAATTCAAGATATTTTGTATGAAAACCGGGAGGCTTGTGACTGTCCCATTGACTGCCAAACAATTAACACTGTCAAGGTCCAGAATAGTATAAAAAAACATCGTCAGAATAGTCCATCTGCCATTAGTGGTTCAACCGTAACGTTATGAAGCTACGAGAATACTTTTTGTAAGCAAAGAAAAAAAAACGACTTTATTCAACAATTCTTCTCATCTGTGTCAGCGTAGCGCCATTTTGGAGAGTATCCACTGAACGCAAACTGCGTACGCTGTTCTGTGTCAGCCGCACCACAAGGATATGCTGTTTTCATTCAAATCAAAGCGTAAACAAACATAGAAGACGTATCCGTGCGGTGCGGTGTGGCTGACACAGAACTGCGTCCGCTGCTTGTGTCCAGCGGATATTCTCCAAAATGGCGCTACGCTGACACAGATGAGAAGAATTGTTGAATAAAGTCGTTTTTTTTTCTTTAAGTGATCTTTAAGTAACCCTTTAATCTGTTAAAATTAACTGGTGCCAAGGTGATTTATATATATATATATATATATATATATATATATATAAAGTCTAATCTCCTCAGTGTCACAAAATATGACAACCAGAAAGTATTGTGTCTTAATTTTGAACAATGCATCAATTTTTTTAAAATTTGACTTATATATATATATATATATATTTTTTTTTTTTTTTTTTTTTTTTTTTTGGCAATCACTCTTTCAATTAAATTCTGTTATTTAAGACATTTCAAAATTTTGGCTTAGTATTCCAAATACATTTTGGGCCATTGTATATTTGTAAATATAATTTGAATTACTTACTAATTAAATAATATTTTTATTATTATTATTATCATTTTTTTTTAGATATGACATATCCTCGATCATCTTCTCCCCCTGAGAATGGGCCGAGGTGTCATTCTGACCAGAGACAGAGAACTCTTCCCTCACGAGTCTCTCGACCTGAGCATTCTTCGGTACATCCTCGTGTATCGCCCCAGGAGTCCACTCGCTCAAACCAGGGAATGGCCACTGGCTCCTGTCGTCACATTGATTCATCATCCCTCTGCCATCGTGGGTCTTCAAGTCTCCCTGAGCGTAGCAAGTCCAAGCCGTCATGGAGACCAGTGCGAGAGGTTCTGAATGTAGACAGTGTGCTGAGCGAACTAGAGCGCCGTCAGCAGCAGCAGCAGCAGCAGCAGCGTGGGAGCCCTCGATGTGTCCGTCGCTTTGGCCATGAGAGAGGACTGATTAAGGAAAAACAAAAAGGTCTGATGACTATTTATGAAGATGACTCACGTTTGGAGACTGAAAGTCAAAGCTCCCAGGAGTCTCAGCGACAGATGATGGTGACGAGGCCTAAAGGTGGAGCAAATGTAGCACAGCGGAGTGATAACTGGATGATTCAGAGGACAGAATCAGGATATGAGAGCAGTGATAGGTTGAGCAGTGGTTCCACCAATCCTGACTCTCCAGGTGTTGAGAACTTCACAGGCAAAGAGCTCAGACTCAGTCAAGATGCACAGCACCTCAGGTAGGAGAAATTAAGTAATGATAGGTGTGTGATTTGTCCTTTGGATTCCTTGTTCTTGATCCAGTGTTGTATTTCCTCAGGGATCAAGGCCATAATAACCAAGGTGACTCAAAAATGGAGGCAGTGCGTTCTCCGCTGTACCACAGTGAGTATTAATCATAAGCCATGCCACATGGTTTCTGGTTTAAACCTGTTTTGTTCAATTTGCCTAAAAGCAAATCATTCTATCATAATGAGAGTTTAAACAGCTGATAAAAACATCACAATAATCCACAAGTAATCCACATGACTCCAGTCCATCAATTAACATCTTGTTAAGTGATAAACTGCATGTTTTTTTAACTTATACAGTTGCTTCTGGCTAAAATACCATTCCGTAATGCATAATAATGCATCATCCAGTGAAAAAATTCCATCCCCTGTTGTCCTCTCACATCAAAAGCTACCAACATATTATTTGATCTGTGCATATTTCTCTTAAGATTCAGACAAGATTACTTTTTCACTGGAGAAAGCAATATTATGGATAGATTACTTGTATTTTAGCCTGAAGCAAGCGCATTTTATTACAAACATGTAGCTTTTGCGGACACCCATTCATCAAGTATATGGTTTTAATAATAAATAATCTTTTTACTTTGTATGAATGTTTTTGTCTTTGGGAAAATAAATAGTTTGTATTAATATTAAGTAAAAATGTAGCGTTTGAACCAAACCATACATATAATTTGAGAATACTAATACATTGGAGAAAACTAATAAATTTGCCTGTAATTTGAGTATATATTTTTAAGTTGGTCCAAAGTATAATATTTTTTGTGTAGTTAATTTGCTTTTTTTAAGATTTTAAAACAGAAGTCATGGCCCAGCCAGTAGCCCATATTCTTTAGCGATGTTGAGCTTTGGTGCTCATATAAGAGAGGTTGGTTTGAATCTAGTCTATGATTTCTGGATGCTGTCCTTTCTGCCTCTTTTCTTTCTGTCATAAAAAGTGATACAATGCCCAAAAAACAGCTATGTTTTATTTCTTTGCTTTGTAATTTAGTAATTAGCATTTCTAAATTAGTGTAGAAAGAGGCACCAAGTGTAACGTCATGTCACAAAATGCACTTGTAAATTCTATTTCATGAATCACCATATCATGCTCATTCTGTACATATATATATATATATATATATATATATATATATATATATATTTTTTTTTTTACAAAATACATATCTCATTCACAGAATGAGCATTTCAGGTCATGTGTGGCACCTCATTGTGTCTGTTGTAGTTTAAGCTACATATGAAATCAAGCTCCATCAAACCCCAAAAATCATCTACAGTTTTGTCATGTTTGTCATACTTTGTGATTTTACGCAGCTGTAATTCTCACTAATTCCATGGTAGCACATGGTAGCATGCCAAAAACGGAGAAAATCCCCTCTCTCCCCTTCTTCTACTACGCAAGAGACAGAAGCAGCTTAAAATTTAAAACACTTTGCCCCATTAAAGACTGATATATATTGCATTGGAACATAAAGATGAAGGCAGAAAAGAGATCAAAACGAATACTTTTGTCATTTTGAATTGCACTGTGGTCGATCAGGCTTGTGTGGCAGGTAGCTCCTAGTACTTCAAATCCACATGTACTATTTAAGAACCATCACCATCTTGGTTTCCCAGAAGTCATGGAATTTTAAAGCCCCTTCTTAGTAAATGAAAAGCACCAGAAGCCAGCAGGACAGCACACAAAGACTGAAATACAAGAGCACTGTAAAAGTAAAAAATGCAAAAACATCATTGTAAAATTGTAAAATGTATTCTGTAAGCTTACTGAAGCCCAAATCTTTGACTTTGAGCACGTGTTGTATCCTGTGGCTTTATCCTCACATGGAGCTCAGCAGGTTGGCAGGAAAGAGATGAATAGTCTGTCTATTTATAAATAAGTGAGTAGGATGTGTCCTAGTGAGTGTGTCTGTGCCCACTGCGATCCAGCTAGGAGGATTTTGGCAGTTCTTTTCCTCTGTCGCTACACACCCTTGGCAGAGATGCAAAAATTCACCTTTTAGGCTTTATTGTCTGTTGTTTGATGTCTCATGAAATAAATTATTGCACATTTGTTCCTCAGGTAAACATTTGGTTAAAATTCAGGGAAAGAACTCAGAACATCTCATGAAAAGCAGCCCAAGTTCAAGGTATTTACAGGCTTTGTCTTTGCACTGCAAATATGTTACAATGTACAATTCACATTTACAACAACATTTCATGGTGATATTTCAATCACAATCAATCCTTAGGGAATATCAAAGCAAAATGTATATGAATATATAAACAAAATCTAAAAAAAGTTAAATGCAAGTTAAAAATCTGGTCGATTACAAACTTGTACCTCAGTTTGTAAAGACAAACAAAAATGTACTTGACAGTTATGCGTTTAGGTCAATTATGTGATGATAATGTTTTGTCACATCTATTAATTTATTCATAAATGCACTGAAAATACAATTCATACAATTACTTGAATACACTGTAATGTTTTTAATTGATTAATTACAATTCAAACTTTTTTTGAGGGGCACAAAATAAAAAAAAAATGAAGGTGATATAATTTGGCCTATCATATTGAAGGAAAAAGCTAATATAAAAATTATATAGATATCTTTAAAACACTGCTTCATTGCTTAACTATGTTTTAAAAATATTTTGAATATTTAGCTGCCAAATCAAAGTTTTGTGTTTTGACTTAACGGGCAGTCACACTATACTTTTTGTTCCATTGACCACTATTCATACGCATGCAAATGCTGGAGACTGGAAACGCAACCTCTTGTAAAGATGTTCGTGTTGCTGGAAAGTGGAGTAGTATTGTATGTTTTTACATTTTGTTTTTCACTGCCACAAAAGTGTTCAAAACAATTTTGTGTGCTCAAAAATTAGTGCGACTGCCCCATAACCATAAAAACCATAATATTTTGTAAACTGAAGCTATTTGAAAATCATTAATTTCATGAAGTTTTTTTTTTTTTCTTGAAATGTTTTAAAGGTTTTCTGATCCATATGAAACCACCATTAATGCAACTAGATTTGCAAATAATTGTTCCTTTTATTTATCATGGACTATATGCCATTATATGCCATTGCTTTACAGCAGAAGGTCTATGGGTCAAATGTATAACAGTCCATTTTTGTGAACTGGATTTTGTTTTATTAGTTTGTCTTTACAATCTAAGGTACAGGTGGAGAAACTTGAGTGGAGATGAAGATGTTAAATGTTGTGAAATATGGTGACATCTAAATACATGTGTTCATGTTTCACAGAAGGAAGCTGAGATACTCATCCTGTGGTGCCAGGAAAGGGGGCAGTGCAGAGAAAGACCCATCAACTGGTGAACTTCAAGCAGAGCAACAGGAAGTTTCCATGCGATGGCACCACAGCCCAGAAAGCCCTCTACTGCGCCGCCTGGGCAAGATCAGCAGTTCAGAGTGTAACAGTTCTGATGAAATCACCAACCCTCTTTCAGAGCAGGAAGACAGTGCTTATCGTTCCAGCACCAGTGAAGTCGCTCCACACGAATCACCGGGTCCTAATCACAGTTACCCGTTGCAGCCAAGGGAAGAATCAGCCATAGCTCCATCGATGCCAACTTACTCCAAACATGCACAGCGACCCATCGAGATAAAGACTCCACCCTTCCGTCCCAGAATTTTACAGGAGCCATCACAGATAGCTTCCAGAGCCTCCGGTCGTGGCATTCCGTCATCGCACACCACCGCAGTATACAGGCGGATGGAAGTCAACGGCACATGCCCAAGCTCATCAGATGTGAGCTCAAAATCGGGTTCTGACCAGGAGCGAGGGGAGCAGGTGTCCAGCGAGCCTGAAGAAAGATCTTGTGGTTGGGATAAGCCATCTGCTTCGGTGTCTCCAGGATCTGGAGTGGCGCTGACTACTTATTTCTCTGTGGATAATTGTATGACAGACACCTACAGACTAAAGTATCACCACCAGAGGCCGTTGGTCCTCTCCATGCCTGAGCCGAGAGGAGCTGTCAAGGACGGGAGAGACACAGGACACTCAAGCCGCATAGAGAGCCAATCTGAGCGTGCCAAAAATAAGCCTGACCCTGGTATGTTAAAGCTGAGCTGATCTGTTCAATCAGTCGTTGATATATTATTATATTGCCACTACCATTCAAAGGTTTGGGTCAGTAAGATGTTTTTGAAAAGTCTCTTGTTCTCACCAAGACAAATTTATTTGACCGAAATAAAAACCTTAAATAAAACCTTTTTTTTTAAAATTTTTTTTTAATTTTAGCTTACAATTTTAAAACACAAAAAAATTACATTTTAAAGCTACATTTTAAGCAGCTATTACTCCAGTCTTCAGTGTCACACGATCCTTCAGAAATCATTCTAATATGCTGATTTGGTGCTCAGGAAACATTTATTAAAATGTTTGTGCTGCATAATATTTTTGTGAAAACTGTAATAAATTTTTTTCAGGATTCTTTGATTACAAAATGCAAATCAACAGCATTTATTTAAAATCTGCACATTTGAATGTTACATTTGTAAATGTAAGAAATGTTTAATACATTCTTGCTGAGTAAGAGTTAATTTCTTTACATCTTTCTGATCTCAGACTTTTGAACAGTAATGTATGTATTTCATAACTTACTAACTGTAGTTAGTAGATTAACTAAATTAAATTATCCTTTCCAGGCAATAGCAACAATAAGCCCACTGCTAAATGGCACCCTGTCACTTCAAAAGGGCTAGATGAACATGGATATTTGTGAAAGTTATGGTAAGTTCTCACTAAACCTTCAGATACGGTTTTATCTGTTGGTTCAAATCCAAAAATGATTTTTATTTTTTAGCTATGTACTGACTTTAAACACTTTATTAGATATTGCATTAGATAACACAAACTAAGAATGAACTGTACATTTAGAGAATGTATGAATTATTAAATGCAATTGTTCATAGTTAGTTCATGATGTTATGTTAACAAATACTTATAGTAAAGTTAATTATTTATCTCAATGGCTGTGATAAATAACGATCAACTACTTTACTGCAGTACAGTGTTTAAAAGCAATATCTATGGTGTCAGTCAGAAATTTTCAAAACGTTTCTCAAGATCATTTTATCTAATTTTAAGTCTAGTTTCTTTTTATCCGAGCCTGACAACCAGGCTCATTGATCAAATATTTTAAACACGCAAGCTGCCCTGATAAGGATAATTTGTCATTTTACTGTTCTACGCTTAGAGCTTTCTAGTTACTTTGTATTTATTCATGTACAGTGTAAAATTTCATTAGAATAGAGCTGAGCTAACACAGCAAACATCAGCGCAGATATCAGCCATTTTTCATCTAAATAACATGCAGCAGAGAATTGTGAGAAAGACCATAAAAGAACATAAAGCAATGAAACTGTTTTCAAGCTTTGGCCAGCCAAACGTTTAGCTGAGCCAAGCAAACTAAGATTGTTACAAGGCAGCACTCTATTATTTTGATAAAGAACGTGAAAGGAGATGGGCCAGTGGTGAGAAGATAATAGAGATACTGGCAGGTGAATTTGTTACCATAGTTATATGGATTGATGGTAGAATTTGTTTGTCCTAAACATACCTTTGTTAAGGAAAAGGCAAACTATGAATAATAAACAAACACTATGGGCACTACTATTTTATAAAATTCCTTGAGTGATTTCATTTTGGGACTGATTGGGAACAGCATATTAGCATAGACTTACTATTTCTGCCATATAAACATATAGTAAAATAGCGAGAGTAGTATGCTGCAGGGTTGTTGTTGTTAACTAAACCTATTTAAAATGTATAAACTGTAAGAGCTGATAAAATGTAAAAACTGTAACTTGAATGCAATGTAAGTCGCTTTGGATAAAAGCGTCTGCTAAATGCATAATGTAATGTAAATGTAAATGTAAAATCATTTTCATTATTAATTGAACTAAAGCTGAAATAAAATATAAACAATAGCTGAAAAACTTAAAATGTTGCTAACTAAAACACAAAATAAAATAAAAAACAACTAATAAAAATGACAATCACATAAAATCATTAAGCTAATTCATAATATTAATAAACACTATAATAGTAAATAATAATACTAAATTAACACTGTGCTGTTCTGAATTCAGCCATTGAAATGACTATTCATAGTTTGTGAAATTGTGCTTTGAGATAAGAATGAATGAATAGTTGTGTTCAGCCTGACTGGTACGTTATGTATTTATAAGTATCCATTCTCCAAACTGCTTATTTTTTGTAGGGTCACATGTATTTAAAAACAATGCAATATAATCAGTCTTCTTTCTTATCAGGTCCTGGTGACCCACTGAGAAGTAATGCAAGAGAATTGCCAAAGAAGTTGAAAAAAATATGGATTGTTTTTGTACTTGTAATTACAATGTATTTGTATTTGAGGGGCAGCATAGGAGAGACTTGTCCTTTTGTACTCTCTTCCTGTAAATTGTGATGTTGGAGTATCTTATAAGAGCCATCCACAGGAGGGCAGTATGCACTTTGGCTTGAATCGGTATTTGCTTGTGAACAGGAATGACAAATTGATGATCTTTTAATGAATTGTGACAGGTAACAGAGTATATATATATATATATATATATATATAACAAAGAATTGTCAGAGTCTTAAAGAGAAAAAATAGCGATTGTGTTATTGACTTTAATTTTATTGCAAATGGACCTTTGTACATACTCCCCAGAGGTTGTTTGTGGAGTGCCTTCCTGCGATTTTTTTCATGCAAAACACTGACATGATTCAAACTAAATTAATAATGTAAAATTATATCCACTATATATTTTTGGAGTTGTCTATGCAGTTATTTTTATTCTTTGTTTAATAAACTTCAAATGTTCAATCACTGGTGCAATCTGTTTCTTTGTACTGTATGCTTATTTTTTCAATCAAAATGTACTTTCCTTCTTGAAAATCCACGATCATGCTGACTCGTTGTAATTCTATTTGAAATAAGTTAATTCAACACGAATCATGACACATACTGCATATAAATAAAACTGCTCACAAAAGGATGTAAAAATGGCTTTATTACCACAAATATCAAAACTCACAGTGCAAATGACACATGATTTACATACATGCTTTGTAAACTTTAGGGCTGCCAACATCCATGTAAAAGTTCCCAAGAATTGTCATTTTTAAATGTTGGGAATGCTGATGACATTTTAACCCCTCTTGAAAATCCTCTTGGCCTCGACTCCTTCATAGGCATAGCTCTGTAAGCAAATAATAAAAACCTCAAAATGTTAGACAACACAAGTTTTGATCCGAGGCTCTGTCTTCATTTGTTATTAACAACAACTCACCTGTACAAGTTCATCACCAATAATCTTCCTGGTTGTTATTAGCACCTTTCCGTTGTCCTTGCGTGTGAATGTCCCCTTTAGCATGTCTCCCTCCATGACCCAGGATCCCTGCAATCAGAAGGTCTCTGGTCAGACTCAATGTGAACTGAGCAGTGATTGGTCTAGTTCACCGGTAACTGATTGTTTCTTCAAGAGGTTTGTATGAACGTTACATATTCTTGTCTGTCACTCAAATATTCGAAGTGTGAACTTTGTAGTTTCCACTCCCATTAGAAAAGCACATCAATTAAGCTAATAACCAGCTTGCAAAATTCAGTAAATGTGACACAATTCCATGTTATTGTTTGCATCACAATTCAGCACTGCTCAGCATGCATCTCAACCTTTGCCCTCGATCATTACATTTTCAGAAGAAAGGTACGAAAGCTGTCACTAGGGCGGTGCTCTTTCAAAAGATGTTTGCACCTTATTATTTCAGTGCATATTAGTATCCAACGTGTACATATTAGTACTGCCTCAGTGATTTCTTTTGTACCTTTTTGCAGCAATGCCATAGAAAAACCACTTTCGGTCACCCAAAAAACCTTTAAGCTCTTAAAGGAACATGTTTTATTTAGTGCGAAGAACAGTTTATATAATCTAAATAACATTTTTCCTCTATAAAGAACCTTTTTGTGCAGTAGGAGTTTCCGTGGATGTTAAAGGGTCTTTATGGAATCATAAGGAACCTGGAACCTTTAGATTATATAAGACTGAAAACAGCTAAGGTCAATGTGCTTACTGTGAGCTCAGTGCCGTCTGCAAGAGAATAGTCAAAGGTGACTCCCAGAGTAAATTCAAATTCCACTGTGCGGAAAGTGCTGGATTCCTTCAAGTGGAACTTGTCTCCAGTCTGCTGCAGGGTGATCTTCAGGTTGTCATGAGAAGCTAGTTTCCTTTTAACCATGTTGACGCCTGTTGAAGATATGCAGTGCATGTGCACCTTATAAATAATGACTGACTGAAATGCAAAGAATCTTGCAGCATTTGATCTCGGATCCAACAATTCACAGGCTATGCCTAATTCTGTTTCCACTCACCCATTTCTTCCATGAACTTCTCATAGTTCTCATTGCGGTCGACTTTCCAGGTGCCGTTGAAGGTCATGATGACAGACTGCTGTGATTCTGACAGTGGCCTAACTTTACCCTGTGACTCTTTTATACCTGTGCGAGTGACAGCATGCTGTCTTATCTGAGTATTATCTTCATGCTGATGTGGCTGAGTAAAGCTCAACCGAGTATAAATCTCACCCTCCCTACAGGCTATACATTACACATCCCAGCATGCATTGTGTCTTCATTAATTGTGCAAAAGAGTGGAGGCTTCAAGTCATTCCATGAGAACAAGTGCTCACTTGTATTGTGTGGTCAAATATTCACATGGCAGTACAACAGTAGCTTTGTTGTTCGCACTCAAAGTCCTGCTTTTGTTTAAACTGTGTGTGTCTGTTCAGTATTTGTGGTTTATGTAGCAAGAACTATTTAGGCAATGAACTTTAGCAAGCGTAGTTTGACATCTATTAAACATGCTGAGAACTGTGAAGTCATGACTCACCAGCTTACTGAGCATTATTCACTGTTATTGTTTACAATGATTCAAGCATTGAGGGAAAAGAGCTGTGGCATATTTTCTGATAATACAAATTTAAACTAATAATTCTACAAAACTCAAAGCAGCATGTGGTGTGGACGTTTCATCTGGAGACTCCATGACAAGATAAAGAGATATAAAGAGATATGATAATCTCTGATAATGGTTTATTTCATCATTACCTCAGTCTTAATCTCTTAACAGGCCAATATAAGCACACCTTTAAAGACCTTTGGTATCGTCCCTTTGCAAGACCTTTGGTATCGTCCCATTGAAAGCAAAGATAAGATAAACTCTAAACTAATTTATGATATTTACAGTTTTAAAAAGTTCACAAAGTTGTGGTCATACAGTATGTTTACCTTGCAGAGTCTGCAAAATATGAATTGTTTTAACAAAATAACAGTGATCTTATTTTATTCCAATTGTTTATAAGACTTGGGCTCTTAGGCTCTCCAAGGCTGCATTTATTCTCTCAAAATACAGTTTAGCGGTATTATTACAATTTAAAATTACTTTTTTCATTTTTAATATATTCTAATCTTTTAAAAGTATGGTAAATATTTAATTAAAGCTGAAACTTCAGCAGCCGTTACTCCTATCTTCAGTCACGTGATCCTTCAGAAATCATTCTTTTATAATTAAACATTTATTATTATGTTAAAAACAGTTGTGCTGCTTAATATTATATGGAAACCATCAAACAGGATGCTCTGATTAATGGAAAGGGGGAAAACAGCATTTATTTGAAATATACTTTATATCTATATAACATGATAGTATACATATTTGTTGTTAATTTTGATCGATTTAATGTCTTCTTATAAAATAAAAGTATTAATATCTTTCATTTTTTTTTTTTTTTAAGTTTTCTGCCTATTATGTGGTTTTACAAGTCATGTGCCTCTGTGGTTCATAGACTGTAGGTATGATTATCTGCTATTTTCCTGCACAATTGTATGAAACATGAAAGGTTGTTTAATAATCAAGTCATGCTTGGTTGCTGTAATCCAATATTCTTGTGATTTGAACTTGAACTCTATCACTAGGGCATCAACTATCTTCCCATTTACTCTTAGCTTAGACACAATTCAAAACTGTTTCTATGATGTTTTAATCTTTTTATTACATAATTAGTAGTGTACTTGGCATGGTGTTGTGTTTTACTACAGAGGAGTAGTAATTGCTAGCACAGTTTATGTCCAGAAGGTAATGATCAACTACGGAATCTGTAATATAAATGAAAGTTGATTTATCTAATATGGGAAGTGGAAATATAGAAAATATTGGGGTTATAGTTACTTCGAAGTCCAAGGTGAACTATAAATTGCAGTAAAGTTCATTTTTTATCAGTTTTCAGATCTAAGCAACAAAGTAGTTACATATTTATACCACAAGAAGGAGACAGCTGCTCTAATATTAGTAGACTGACTTGAGACAAATTTGGAGGGTGACTCACATTCATATGTGAACAGCAGGCTTATTGCTTTAGTATTTGTTAATGTCTGACTGCAAAAAGGCAATATTTGTCTCTGGTGATGATAATACATTAGTCTGCTCATATTGTTGTAGAGATTTTGCTTAAATTGAAGCAGTCAAAATTATGATCCATGGTAAGCATTTTCACAATTTCCACAAAATAAACACTTTCAGTATATTTAATCAATCTGTACACTCCTGACATTTATATTTTTTGTTAATGTTTCTTTTCATACCACACTGTCTATAAAGAGACTGAGCCTGAGGGTCTGTGTCTGACTTTATTAAAAACAATATGATTTTAGATTTGACTTTGTTTATATATTTTTTACAATATGACTATGTTTGTATTAGAAGTAGCAAGACAGACTTGTATGTTTAGGGGCATTAAAATGAACTACTCATGAAGGCTACTGAATCATTTTTATTTTGTAAAAGAAAAACTCTAAATAGCAATACAATGCTATTTTGTTTTATGCTGCAAAACAAATACGACTCTGCAAATCTTTTAAATAATATTTTAATACAAGACTTAAATATATGCTGCAAACAGAGGTGTACATAAAAGCAGTGTGACACGATAAAAAGATCTATCTGTGACATTCAATGAATATAAACTCTCACACCAATGAAATATATCCGCTTTTTAAATAATTAATATCACTTAGAAACTTGTTTAGAGTCTATTCATTGACGCAATTACTACTTATAGTAACACAAGAACATTAGTGTAAATGTATAGTAAATTGTGATCATAAAATAGCTTATATGTACAGGTTTGGCAACTTCTCTAATGCAGTGTGAGATTGTAAATATGATTCCAATGTGCAGGCATTTTTATTATTTACAGCATGCACATTATCCTCTGAAACATGAAAAATAAATTCAGTCTAGCAAATTTAATTATGGTTAAACTAATATAACTAATATATTATATTATTTCCAATATAATACATTGATACAGTAACAAAATGTGCTGTGATTCTGAACATCAGCAGGTTTATTTCTTAATTAATGTGTGCAATTAAAACAACAACAACAACAACAACAAAAAATGTTAAAGGTATTTCTAAGTTGTAGTGTTCTTAATATTAAATATCAACACTCAGACATATAGGATTTAATACAAAACAAAAACAACTTGTTTAGCACATGAAATAAATAAAAAAATTCTGGACTTGGTAGTGACCTAAATACTGTCACATTCTTTACTATAAATAAACCAAGATGAAAACAAACACTTGATGAGAATGTCTGCACGTTGCATAGTGTATTTATACCATGTTTCAGTTTTATTTATTCCGATGTTCGGTTTCTGTATTAAATCTATTCAATAGCTGGCACTCGAATCGTATGATTAATATCAAATGGACAGTCATTTCCATACGGTATTTCTACATAAAATGTGTAGAGCTCTGTTTACCTTTAGCTATGTAATACCCTTTTACCCCTATTTTGTCATTATCTGTGAATCAGAGATAATTGGCACTTGAAATGCAGGGGTCACTAAAGAACATTCTTAATTTGAGAGGGGAAGAATAAAATGGTCTTGATGAATAAAGCAAAGTATGCTCCTATTCATAGATTTCAGAAAGAACACACATTAGCTGAGAACACAATAAAAATTGCATCGCTGCGGCTCTACGGTGCGTCTGTTAGGTCTTGCGTGAGAGAAACCACACTTTCATTGGTTCTTTTTTTCCTTTCATGGTTACAGGTCCTCTGTACTCCAAATGAAACTGAGGATCTGCGTTTTCTACTGACTGCAAACACCTGAAACAAAACAACACAACAACAGTATTCAATTTATTCACACACAAAAAAACTTTGTTTATATTATATTGTATTATATTGTAGCTAATCTCACAAATTCAATTCAATTATATATATATATATATATATATATATATATATATAATATTATATTATTATGTGGTATCAAAATTGGTGTAGAAACAATTTGCACTCCTAAATTCTTAGGGCCAGATTTACTAAACAGGGCAAATTAGCATTAGAGCGCAATTCCATAAAAGCACAATGGGAGGGGGAAATTCTGCGTGTGATTTACTGACAATGCACATATTAAACAACACAGACGAAGCCAGATCATGTCCATAATGACCAGCACAATCTACCAAGAGCAGCACAAATTACCGCCTGCTTTAAGACATGCTTTTTTTGGGTGGTAAATAATGGCACAAATACCAGTAATTTGACGAGCGCAAACGTTAGTAAATCACATTGCGTGATTCATTTTAATACTCTCCTCCCATAAATTTAGCATATTCAATAAGGTCGGGCGCAAAAATAACTGTGTCCACGCCTTTTCAGCGCTAATTCTTCACTGCGCGTCGTTAGTAAATCTTGACGGTACTATTTTAACGCCAAAAGATGGTTTGCGCTGGTGCAAGCTGTTAGTAAATCTGGCCCTTAGTATATTTCACAAACAGTTGACACATCGGATAACTGGAATAGCATTTTCTTGTAAAACGTACTCCAATCATTTACAACTTTGAGAAATTATTTGTGTCATTCAGGTTTCTTTCACCTGTATGTGTACTCCGACACATTTATCTTTCCTTTCTCTCCTGTGGTCTCTGTACGACTTGTTAGGTTGACTGTGTTTCCAAACAGGCAGTAACGGGGCATTCTTTGACCTATGACTCCTGTGACCACCTCTCCTGTGTGGATTCCAATGGTGATCTACTCCAAAACATAACAGTGAGGTAGTAAATATGTGAAGCCTGAAAATACGTAAACAAATTCACACATAACGCCTTAATATTCGCATTGTCTTTTACAATTTAAACAATTTATAAATGAGAAATTATGGTTTTTTTTTCATTTATTGCATGCATTTGTCTTTCCAGCAATTGCAAAGAACATTCCTCCTCTGAGCGAGAAACGCTCTGCCATGTGTACGTGCCAGAGCTGAGCTAATGGTTCAGAAAAAAGTTAATGTGGGTGTATTTTTAAACACTGAAAGGAAGGATGATCTGACGGTGTCTCCCTTTGCCAGACTCTGCTTACTTTTGTGTGCGTGTGTGTCTTTGTGTGAAAGCGTCCATGCCATTCGCCTAATACAGTCCTCTCTCTAATTTAGATGCTCTTAGTGTTCCAGCAGCACATCTTCAACAGTCGCACATATAATAACAAACCTGTGTCGCCTGCTTAAACAAAAGACCCCGACTGAGACTTTACTGCAGACACATCTAACACCTTTGAGATGTATTCTTGAGCTATTCTTAGAAAACATAAACCATCCATAATACACTGGCTAAAATGTATCCCCACAGGAGCATGTTTTATGATAGGTTTTTTTTTATGAAGGACAGCATGGTGGGTGGGTGCTTGTGTAAGCCCATCAGCCGGGTACACAAAATATGCAAGGTATTTTGTTTAATTTATGCTACGAGGCAGTGCATTAAAAAAGTCTAAACATTTAGAATTTATTTATGCATTAAATTATAAATACACAATGACCAGTATACTTGTATATTATATTGTGAGTTAAAAAAAACAAAAAACATCATACTGATTTTTTTTTCTTTCTTTTTTCTTTTTGATTTCTGAAGGAACTTTGCTAATGTTATTTCTGAAACATTGCCAATGCATATTTTATAAAAGGCCAAGCTAAATGTGACATTTATTATAGTGAGTTTATGTGAATATTGGTTTAAGTTAACTTGAAGGTTGTTATATTATAGTTAAATTTGTGTGTATATGTTTTATGTTCTGTAATTGTTAATACATGATCAATAAAACTGATAATTTTAATTACACTATAATGTTGAATGGCTATTAATCCTCATTTTATCCCCATGAATTCATAGAAAGATGCCATTAAACAAATATTTAAAGATTCACTGTGAAAGTATATATATAATTAAAAATGTTACTGTTAAATACAATCATGATTAACTGCAGATACCGGTGTGAATAATAAGCAACTTTTTTGTAATTAAATTAAGTAACTTAGTAACTTTAAAAATAATAATAATAATAACTTCTTAGTTTTCGTGTTTTGTTATGTCTTAGCAGTTAAATGAATGTTCATTGCATTATTTTAGTGGCAAGGTGATCGTCAGTATATAAAGTTAAAAAAGTGAAACGTTTTTAGTGAAAATGTTTTATGGTATGTTTTTGTTTTTGTTTTTTTTTACAGTGTAGCATCTCTTCAATTATGTGTTGTATCTTCCTGTGTACTTGAAATCAGCAAATAAAATAAACTGGTCATTACAAAACTTAAATGTTTGTGACATGAAATATTATACATCCATCTAGTCAGAAGCAGATCCTGGCATTCACATAGAATGATAATGCTCTCTAGGGCAGCACCGGGCAAAGCCCCAGCACACAGCTCCCACTTCCCTGTGATCCCCTATCCATTCCAGTGAAATGACAAAATACAATGCGACCTGCCATTACTGATATTCATTTACTAAAAGAAAAAAAAAAAACAGTAGAGCAAGTTTTGAATACACAACCATTCACACTTAATGCACATCTTCTGAAACCCCCAATAGGCCTATTAAAATAAAATTGTAGCCAAAGCTATATCAGCTGTTCTTTCCTAAGTGAATCAGTTGAGTGAATGATTCAACGAACACAGACAAGCGTTTTGATACAAACATTGAAGTTCAGTGCTGTTGGACTAAATAGCAGCACTATAGGAATGCAAATCGGCCAAAACTGAGAACAAGAACTAACATTCCTTACTACTGTATATTATGTAGAATTTCACATATTAAACAGTACACAGTATTTCATCATCAGTACCCTCAGAAGGCCAACCTCCGCAGTCTTGGTAAAATGCACCTCCAGTATCTGAGAGTAAACCTATGGTCATTTTCTTCACATACGCCAGTGTTTCTCAACCCTGGTCCTGGGCGACCCCAACACTGCACATTTTGTATGTCTCCCTAATCTGACACACCCATTTCAGGTCCTGGAGTTTCTTCTAATGAGCTCATGAGTTAAATCAGGTGTGTTTGATTAGGGAGACACACAAAATGTGCAGTGTTGGGGGGCGCCCAGGACCAGGGTTGAGAAACACTGACATACGCTGTACATTGGAACTATTCTCTATTGTTTCAGTCATCTAATTTGATTACACAAGCATTCCAATAGTAGTGATAATTAAGAAAGCAGCGTTGGAACAACTGCATCACACATTCTTGTTAAAAATGATATTTCTGTAATGTTCTTCATTACATATACTTGAACTGGTATTCAATCTTACAGTCAGCAGGCTATGATAAGATTTGAGCAAACACTTTTCTAATTTTGTTTCCTCATATTGCAGCTATTCTGACAGAGACTGAAAGTGATACTATGTTATCCTGGAGTTGATAAGATGTTCTGGAAGAAAAAGACCTTAACAAAACCTCATATGCTATGCATAAAAAGGTGAAAAAATGTTCTTTTTGTTTAAACTTGTAACTGGGTCAAGAAAAGTTATCACCTGCACAGGATCCTCGTCTACTTTCACCTGTCCAGCGATCTCCATCATGTCCAGGGCCAGATGACAAATGGATTTTGCATGGTGGGTGCAGGGCTCTGGAAGACCACTCACAGTCATGTACTTATCACCAACTGTCTCCACCTTTTAGAGAACAGAGAGATGTTTGAGAAACTGATGAGACAGCTAGAAATAGCTAATGTGCCTGTGGTATGATGAACCTCAAAGGACACTTGGATATTTTAAGTTTCTTACTCCAATTTTATATTTAACACATTAACCTACTTGATGCAATAATATCTGCACAGCATATACATATATATATGTACTTAACATTTTTAATCAACATGTATTGATTAAATTAATTTAAAAAAACATTTAAAGATTTGAGACATTAAATATGGCCTTGACTCTAGGATAATAACTGGTCCTAGTTTGTGATATGAATACACCCAAATAAAATAAAAAATGAAAATATCAGGAAAAACTATCCTCCAGTTTTAGAACACTTTTGATTCATCCAAGTTTTCTTGACAATGCACACAAATGTTGCCAGTTTAACTCCTCGTGTTTCGTTCTCCAACCACATATCTACACTGAATCACAACAAACTCTAAAGAGAGAGCGCAGTCCTTTATGAGACCTTTAGACCACATAGATACGGATGGCTTTAAGTAAATATTGCTTTTTTTGGTGAGCCAGCCTTGAAATTCTACCCGCCCGTTTTGTTTAGTTAGCAAAGCTCCATGAAGTGCATTCTTGTCTGTATGCCTAGGATGTAAATCAAGGACATGTTCTAATGCCCTTGTTTTTAAAAGAGCATTGTACATGGTGTGTAGTTGGAAAAAGGAAAAGTACAGACTATGAGGGACAGATAGTTAAAAAGACTAAAAGAAAGTTAATTAAATTAAAGCTACAGAAAATACAACATGGCTGGTTGCACTGGAATTTCAAAAGACTCACATTACACTTGCAATATGTAAACCAAGTGTGTCAAACATACAGCTTGTGGGCCAAATATGGCCTCCAGAGGAGTCTTATCCAGCTTGTGAAATGATTTGAAAGAGAAAAAGTTAAATTATTCTGAAAAAAAGCACATCCAAATATTTTATGGGTATGATAAATTCATATTCTATTTGTAGCTAAACTAGTTGTGTGTATTATAGCACATTTTAAAACAGAAGTAGTAATTACGTAACATCTGGTACTCATGCATGAATTTGCACTTTCAGCTGAAAATGGATTTGTGGGTGATGCATCTGTTCAGTTGAATTTCCCAGTTATGAAATATATCAATACTGCTGTTTGATTAATACTCCCTAATTACCAACTGCATATGTACATATAATGTAAAGGCCTCCGGTAAATTTAATTAGTAAATTCCATGTGCTTCTCTCTTATCCCAGTATTATATTGTGTTTCCTACAGCAAGATTTAATAAATAAATAAATAAAAAATCAGCCCACATAAGATGATTCAATATGGCACTTGACCTAAAATAAGCTTCACACCCTGCTCTAAATATAGTCATTCATTTATTGATCTAATTAGGTATAATCATAAAAGATTTATCATAAAACAATGTATCATAAAAAGCCTTTGTCTTTGAACTTAGTAGCTGGAAAGTTTATTACTTTTGTTGAAAGTGACACCTTTATTACTTTAAGTTTGCTCAAAGTGACATTGAAATTAGATTTTCAGATTTTGCACCTATAATGCTTTAACTTTACATTGTGGCTAACTTGCCTTCTCCCAAGCACATTCACAAATATTTGTCAAGAGTTGTTATTTTTGTCAAGATATTTTTAGTCCAGTCACAATCATACAGAGTTTTTTTCTTTGTGTGCTGAATATCTCTGGATGTGGCCAAAAATATCTCAGTTTATGTCTGTGAACATGGTTATAAAGGTATTTTTATCTGTCTATGAATAAACTAAAAACACAGATAGCCTACGGAAAGATCTGAATTCCAAAGTCCGGTTTGAAAGTCACTCACCTTATAAACATAAGGATTCTTCCGAGAATCAGTGAGAATGTCAAATCTGGTGTAGATGTCATTGAGCAGATTGACAATTTTAATGGCTCCCTCTGCTGATGCATGTTTGCTGCAGAAGGCATTGAACCCAACAATGCCACTGAAAAGAATTGTCACGTTGTCGTATCGTTTAGCAGGCACGGGCCGCTTATGCCGAAGCTCATTGGCTACAGATGGGGGAAGAACCGAATACAGCAACCTGAAACAAAGAGGTATCATCATTATGATGTACACTCTACAAAAAAATACATTCATTGTATTTAATGTCACTGGACAAAAAATTAATAAATTATATAGTTGTAGCAGTTGTTGTAGCCATTCAAAGCAATACAGTTGTTTACTTCAGTTTTTTAAGAAAGGTTGTTAAAAATACCTAAATGATTTAATCTAACACAAAATTAATCCTTTTGTGAAATTCACTTCAACTGACCATGGGTTAATGCGTATCATTTCATTCTTTTAGACGTTGTACTTTCCCTGAAGGTTGAGTGCTAATTATCCACAGTGCTGTTTGAGTATTGACTCACTACAGTTAGACATTCATCCATCTGTTCTGTTCTGTTCTTAGTCTGTACTGCCAATGGGAAAAACACAAATACTAACCTCTGTAATCAAAAGGCATTTTAGAATATATGTAAATATAAACTATATCTGTATATATATGATAAAAAAATACATAAGCAAAAGCAGTATTATTATGAAATTACAATTTAAATTAAACAGGCAAACCTGATTTTTATTTTTTATTTTTCTTTGTAATCTTCAGTGTCACACAGTGTAAAAAAAATTCCGTAAAATTTACGGTAAAAAAACAGCAGCTGTGGTTGCCGGAATTCTACCGTAAAAAATACGATAGCAATATTTAAATTTACAGTTAAATACCATAATTTCATTAACTGATATAATGTTAATATAGCCTACCAACCTATTGAAGTACTGAAATCTGTTTTGTACCTTTGTAATACACTGATAACCACCAAATGGAGGTGTTGATGAGAAAGTCACATCACAAGCAGCTTTTAAATAATAACACATATAGAAGGTGCACAGTGTCATTCACGCAAACACTAAACACCATCATGGTGAGACTCATTAAACTGAAATATGCAATAAACATTAATTTAACAACATTAGATGTAACATACAACCCTAATAATAATATTAGATAAGAAAAAACTAAGAAGAAACACAGTGCAACGCAAGGAATTCTGGGAACGTCAATTTACGTTTTTTCCCTGTAAATTTTACATTCTTTTTCCCTTCCAAAAACAGAATTTCACCGTAAAATTGTCTATTACTGTTTTTCACCGTATATATTAGGGGAACTTACCGTTAACCATTTAACAGGTTTTTACTTTAGCATTTTCACAGTTTTTTACCGTTAAATCACGGTCATTTTTTACAGTGCATTTTTTAATGCTGTTTAGGTTGCTAAAGAAAACAGTTGTGCTGATCAATATTTTGTGAAAACTGATGCATTTTCAGGATTCTTTGATGGAATATAAAGTTAGAAAATAGCATTTACAGTATATAAAATATATATCTTACTGCATCTACTTATTTTATTTTATTTTATTATGAATTTAATGCATCCTTGTAGTTGAATAAAAGTATTAATTTCTTTTTAAAAAATCTTACTGACCCTAAACTTTTGAACAGGAATATATTATTAAGCTTTTGGAAACAAATTTTCTTCATCTCAGACTCCTAGTCCGCTAAATAATTTCTGAAATGATCATTTCTCTCTCATGTACATATGGTACACTGCCATGGTAACTGCCTTAAGCATCATTTTTGGCCAAAACTCATAAAAGTGTTAAATTATGGATAAAAAATTGCTGGGCTTAAGACACCTTTCAATGATTTGGTCTGCTCATGGTCTCACAAGAATACAAAACAGGCTCTTTATAAATACATTTCACATTATTACTCAGACATCATAAATAATAGACGTTATGCTGGCCCTGTATGTAGTTAAAAATAAATAAATAAACAGCATGATTCACAGTAAATACAACACATTGACATAAAAAAAAAAAAAAAAACGGCTATTTTCTATGAGGTGACACCTACTAGCACAGAATTAATCTGCATATAAAAACTGTATCCTAAAATCATATGCATAAACCTTAAAGAAAATGGCACAGTCACATCTCAGTGTCCTAAATTGAGCATCTGCACAAGTTTCAGTGCAGGACGCCTGCTTTTGAAGATAAGGCTGTACTATTCAGCACAGTCAGAATACGGCCCATTTGTTCACCTGTTATCAATGAGTCACATACATCCAGGTTTCTAAGAAATGCATGTGCACCTAACACAACTGACAAAAAGAGAATGCAAATTTGAAATGAACTAATAAATGTTTAGAAGGACATAACCACAAGTCAGCAACTCACAGTAATGTAATTTGAGACAGAAATGAGAAAATAACCCAGTCCATATTTAAATGTCTAAGATCATTAAACCATTCCTGCGAATAGTTGTGTGGCTCTAGCTGGTATTTATTGTCTGTGTGGATGAGGGAGATGGTCTCTGGTGATGTTCAAGGTTCTCCACCAGATTTAATAAACAAACACAGAGCTCACAGACCGAGGCAGACCGGCTCCCCACGGAGGGCGCAAATACAGCCTCATTTTCCAAGCAGGAAAAGAGAGACAGCCATCTTAAAAAAGCTGTACGCTGGGGAAACAAAGTGAAACCAATATCACGCTTGTTTTATCATTACAGCCTTGTGATATTGCATCACCAAACTATAGACTCAGAGCAGGACTATGAGGGCTTAGGTTGCCATCTGGGTTTGGGCCTTAGTCGTGAGACCTAAAATTGACCTTAGTCATATTACTCAGTGTATTGGTCTGGATCTGGATCCTCACACATGGTCTCGGATAAGACTGCAGTCTATTTCCAGCTTGCCTTGTGTAACCACCCATTTAGACAGGAAGAGATGGTCTGATTGACATGTAATGTAATTTACAGATTACTGTACAAAGGTAATGATGACACGCAGAGGAGGAGATGAGCCACTTATTTTATTTCTCTGGAAATTACTGTAAGCTCCACACAGACTCTCAAAGGTGCTCATTCAGTAAAGCAGGGAAGGGAAATAATAATGTCAGAAATCGAACAATAATATATGTTTAAGAATGTTTGGTATTCTCTAGCCTGAGATTTGACAGATTTTTAATGAACATGATCACAAATGAATTTGCAGAAATCTTCGTCTAACTACATGTAAACATTTTCAAACAAAACTATAGTGTGGTCATTTGCAATGTATTATTGTTAATGAAATTATTTTCACTTTTAAGATAGGGAAAACAATAAAGTTTTTTTCTTTTTTTTTTTGGATGGCAAAGATTAATTAAAGAGGTTTTATTATACAAAGACACCTTTGCTTATACATTATTAAGGGTTTTAAACACCTCATTTGTAATCAGTGTTTTCACTGCACTCTCCCAGCTGGTTAGGTGCCAAGATAAACAGTATATACTGTATGTTCAATAATTACAATGATTTGTCTACACTCTATAATATTTCAGTTAAAGCAAGGGATAAAAAGGGGATAAGAAACATCTGTTTTTTATCCCCTGCTTTACTTAAAATAAAATATATCATCAAGTTGGCTTGCTTCGCAAAAACATTTCATTTAAAACAATGGGTTAAGGCATTCACTTTGAGATTCCTAACTGTACTTAAATATAATAATAATAAAAATAATAATAATAAACACCATTGATTTGGGTTCCACACAAAAAAGTGTAACTGGAAAATGGGCTAAGCTAAAATTGGCAAAAATGAAGCTTGATCCCGCTTTTATGGCCTGTAAAAACTAAACTCAGATGCAAAAAGGAGAAAATAACTTCATTCTTTTTGCTTTGACATTTTCACTGGCTCAGGTATTGCACATCTTTTTGGGTTGTGGGTCTCTGCTGACAATCGTTTAGGCAACACCTAAAGTGGTTGTTGTAGGTTTACTATCATATATCTTGGGACATGTAAGACATAAAGAATAGCAAAAGAAAATGAATGAGATAAATAAGGATCATAACACACAAAACCTCAGGACAAAGACACTCCGAGTTCATTTGGCTCTGAGAAGCAACTGACAAAAATATTTAATGTGTGAAAGGGTCCCTTCTGAATGGCATTGAAGCGCTAGAGCAGCACTGAAGTTAGGGATGAACAGCTGATCAGGCATGTACCTCACCAGATGTTTTTTTCATCATCTTTTCCTGTAAATATAAATTAATTTGTTCCTCCTAAACAACGTTTTTTATTGTCATAGGGCAATCAAGTCAAGTCAATCACCACAGTGGCTGGTAAATAATATTATCCAGGCAACACTGCAAAATAATTCCTACAGTCCATAATTTCCTACCCTGGATGACAGTCTTGTCTGGAACTCAGTGTTTGGTTTGGATCTGGGCTTTGAGGGACCTAATCTTGGTCTGGATCAGGGTCTTGAGAGATCAAGATTTGGTCTGGATTCAGGTCTTTTGGGGTCTGGTGTTGGTCTGGGTTTGTGTATAGTTGAGATTTCCCTCAAAACAATTTAAAAAAGAAACCCTAAATGTTTAAATATTTCTGTGAATACCTCTGAATTGGATAACTGGATACCTCTGAATAGTACTGTTTGAATGAAACAGCATATTCTTTCAATACTTTTCATAACATACATGTAAGATAATTAATTTTATTTTTTTCTATTATTACAAACTTCAACCCTTACAAACATAAACGAAATAAAGTTAACAGTATCATCCCATTGCTTTCAAATAGACGTAGGATTTTCAAGGTAATCCAGTGTTCATTTAAATCAGCTAATATTCATTCAATATTTCCACAATGTGGCATGTTGGAGAACTGACCTGTCTGTCTTCTTCTTCTCATCCTCCAGGGCTCGGAGCGTGTGCTGCAGACGGTCAGTCAGGATCTCCAGCTCCTGGGTCAACTTGTACTCCTCACGAAACTGCTCCCCCAGTAACACAAGGTCTCGGGTGGCGTCATGAAGAGGAATGTCACTCAGGTACAGACCTCTCCTTGTCAGGTCATCCAGATTCATAACACTGACATAATGACAAAACACTTAATCAGCCCCATAAATTTAAGATATCAAAAAGTGAAGTAGCAAACTGTTACTCTCAAAAAAAAAAAACTGTCTTAAGTTTAGAAATATAACCTTAATATACACTATATTGCCAAAAGTATTGGGCCACCCCCTTCTAATGAACAGGTTTGACTACTTTAGTAATTTCCATGAGTACAAATCTTAATGTTTAAGCATATAATGATATTCTAGGGAATTGTGTGCTTCTAATTTTAAAGCAACAGTTTGGACAGGACTCTTTTCTATTTTAACATGACAATGCCTCTGTGTATAAGGCAAGGTTCAAAAAGAAATGATTGATTTAGTCAGTGTGGAAGAACTTGACTGGTCTGCAGAAAGCCAAGTCCTAATCCAAGCTGAACACCTCTGGCGTGACTTTAAATGCAGATCATAAGCCAAAAACTCTTTACCAAACACCAATGACTTGTACATACACTATGGACAAACGTATCGGGACACCCCCTACTTTAGAACAGAAAAAGGCACTTCCAAAACTGTGGCAACAAAGATGGAAACATAATTCATGTATTTAAAAATTGTATTTCCAGCTCCGTTGCAACAGTTTTGGAAGTGTCTAAAATGATTTTACCCATATGTACAAGTCATTGGTGTTTGGTAAAGAGTTTTTGTGTAGTGTATATAGTGTATATACCAATATAGCAGTCTCATTAGAAAAAATTTCACCTCATAATAAGTTATCAAAGCCTTTGTGTGCATGCCATGGGGATTATTGTAAAAGAAAATCAGAACCAAGTGACCTCTTCATATTAGTGTAAGAGGACTCATCTCAGACAGGCACTTGCAAGAGAAAAGGTATTACACACAAAGTGACTGAAATTAAAAAACAAACAAAAAAAAACACTTCTAATAGGATTTGGCTTATAAGAAGCCTACAGAATAACTGGAATGTAAACATTTATTAGATACTTGCCCAAATCCTGCTGTACATTGCTGACCATTATGTACAATTTAGGAGGCAATGAACAAAATGTACTGTACTTATTTTGTAAGTAACAAGTAGTACTGATGTTTACATTACACTTTATTCTATTTTATAAGTTATTTCCTTCATAAAAGCTGTATTAAAGGTATAAATCAATGAAGTATGAGTAAAGGTTAAAATTACTTTAAGGAGCTATTTCTACCAGATAAACCACTTTAAAATGACTTTTGTTGGTGTAACATAATATAGTCAGGTTGATTCTGTCAAATTAAATACTATTTTTTACCTAAACCATTAATTTAACCACATGTAACCATATGAAGCACATTTTACGTTAACCATTGTCACTAAAAAATAAAAAATCTAACTTAAAATTGCAGTAACATCTATTTTAATAATTGTTACCTGAAGTCAAGCGTTGACATTTTTTAAATATTTGAAATAATAATAATAATAGATATGACTAAATCCACTTGACTACATTAGGTTACAAAGGGTTAGAGCAAGTAAAAATAAGTAATTATGGTAACAATTATATGTTACCACTTGCAGTATGTTGACCATCTTCTCCTCAAGTTCATGTGAAGAGCAAAAATTTGCTTTATTGGTATTATTTCACAGCCTCATCCATCTACCTTGGTGAGCACAGGAAAAGGATGTTCTCGGTCTCAGGAAGTGAGATCATCTGGCCCTTCAGTCTCAGGCAGCTAATCTCTGTTCCTGTGAGTTCATCTTCACTCTCCGCAGTCTCTACATTCAATAGGCCCTCCTACATAAAACCATAAACAAACCTTGTATCATTTAGTTTCCATTTGCATCTTTTTATAACATACATGGTTAGCCTTGTATTTGTATATGAGTGCGTGACATGTACTGTAGAACTAACTATCATAATTTGTTTTAGAAACTATCAACAACATTTTAGTTAATGAGTGTTGGTGGTTTTATATCAGACAGTATGTAATGTGTTTTGGGGCAGACAGACCTTACTCCGCAGCACAAAGACAGTGTTGATGTGAGACAGGATGCCATGGAAACTGAAGTCTATGTGTGGCCGCACCAGAGAGAACACTGAGGACAGGTTACAGACGCCAGGCTGCAGCTGGAAGATGACACAAATAACTTAACATTTTTCTTAAAATATACTTTCTAAATCTCCCACTTTTACATTTCTAACATGAATTTTTGAGCTGGCGAACCTGTGGCAGAACTCTGAAGATGGCATTGCCACACTGTGTGAGCATGAGGTCCTTGTCAAACATCAGGTGGAATGGGAATGCCTTGCAGAAGGTATACGGACTGATCCGTGTCTCTTGAGTCCCATTCTCCTCGAAACCATCCAGGTCTTCATAAAACGCCTCCTCCTCTGAGTCCTTCTCCTCAATCAAGAACTTAATGTGATCACATTCTTCACTCTTCGGCTGAATGACCTGGTACACCCCCACAAATAACAGATTTAGAGTCTCGTGGGTCTTAGGGATTGCATTTCCAGACATTAAAATGTGGACACCCACAGAGTGAAGGAAACAGAAAAAGAAATGGCTGGAAGAAAGAGTGGAAGTAAGAGATAGACCGATACAGGGTAATTATCGTTAACCAAAACTAAAACCATAAAAAAAAATTTTCAGCACTTGAAATAAAACAAACATTAACCGAAATAAAATAAAACATAAAAAAACTTACGTTTATTTTGTTTTAACCAGTTTCCATGCAACATTTCTCATTTTCATTTAAGTTGAAATACTAAATAAACACAAACTCAATATACTAAAACTTAATAAAAAACTATATAGGTATGGTTGAGGTTATTTATTATTTTATGCATGTTTATTTAATTTATGTTATTTTATTATTATGTTATATTATATTAATTTATTACAAGCTCTAGTAAAAATAAAAACTAAACCAAAACATTATAAAATAAAATAAAATAAAATAAAATAAAATAAAATAAAATAAAATAAAATAAAATAAAATAAAATAAAATAAAATAAAAACTGTAAGCATTAAAATACAGTTTTAAAAGTGTAGCCACAAGATGATAACAATGTGTGTTAGCATGGTTTTAGTGTGGTCAAAACATTTTTTTACAACTTTGTTTAAAATGACTGAATGATTCAAAAAGTTTTACAGTTCAAATAGGTTTTAACAGAAAAACTTGCTTTTATAAACTTATAAGCTAAATATTAAATTATATTTCATTTTAAATCCTCCAAAAATAGCCCATTTACTTTCATTATAATACCTGAAAATGAAGGGTTTTTTTGAAGAGTTTTTTATTTATTTTATATATATATATATATATATATATATATATATATATAATCAGCATTATGCCACAAATGCTGTTGACTGAGCATAGGTTGCATTGAACTCGAAATATTCCTTTAAAGAACACAAATAAATGTGTCTAATGGTCTCTTGTGATTCCAAACAGTATCTTCTGTTAAGTGCTAAGAGTCCAGGTTCAGGGATCTCATTCCTTAGTCGTTGCATAGCATGTAGACTAAGCAAAGAGAAAGTTAGAGCTTCAAGTGTGTTTGAGTGTTTCATAACAGAGAATGGTTAGTGTATTTAAGTATGAGTCAAATACAGGAATAACTTTTGGAATTTTTTACACAGTGAAGACCCTGGTTGCCGTGATCTCTCTGTTTTGTCTTTAGCAATATCACTGAAAATGGCCCTAAAAGCTGTTTTATTGTAGCCATCATATCAGCCTGGTCTGAATGCAGAGGCTGTTGTTTTTTCTCTCTCAGCTTGAAGTTGAGCCCATTTTACTGACGTCAAGTCACCGTCTCTTTGCCCTGCCGTCACCATGACGACGATGGCTAACATTTTTTTCAACAAGTCAGGTGTTGCATTTCGAGGGTCTGTCGATTGGACTCCCTCATTTCACACTAAGCCCAGATGGAGAGAGAGAGAGACGGAAAGAGCAGTCTGCTGTCTGGGGGATGATTAGCTCTTATTGGGTGAGGGGGATTTATTTGGAAAATAAGGCAGAGACTGAAGTGCGGTGACAAAAGATAAACCGCAGGGAGTTCATCATAATGTTGTTTATCGATGAGCCTCTCTCAGTGAGAAAGAGAGTAAGTCTACCTCTGGTCTACCTCCAGTCATGTTTGGATGATTGCAGAATTTGGCACTTACATTACTACTTGTTTAAAAATACCATTATATATATATATATATATATACACGTTATAATATATAGATTAAGATATATATATATATATATATATATAATTATACAGATTAAGATTATTAAGAATTATTTTTTTTTAACAGAAGTCTCTTTTGTTCACCAAGGCTGCAACTGTATTATTACAATTTAAAAGCACAGTTTTCTATTGTAATATATTTTAAAATGTAATTTATTCCTGTGATGGCAAATCTGAATTTTCAGCATTATTCTTTGAGGAATAGAAAGTTCAAACAGCATTTATTCTATCTATCTATCTATCTATCTATCTATCTATCTATCTATCTATCTATCTATCTATCATTGTCACTATTGTTGTGTCATTGTGGATATTACTTTTTTGTGCAATAATTCTCTTCTACCATTTGCAGCCAATCTGAATCTGCCAGGCTAAAGACAATTAAAGGAACAAAGCAACATCTATAAGGGAGAAAATCTATGCACAGGCACAGCACCTTCATCTCAATCTCGGTTCCATGAATCTGCTGTGCAACTGTCTTGATGATCCCTATGACGATGTCCTGAAGACCTTCTCTCTCTGAGTAATAGTGCAAAATGAGGTTGTTCCCTTTCTCTGCATCCGTGCAGCGGAAGGAGGGCGCGCGCATGCCGGGGTAGATGGTGCCCAGATGGTCATGCAATGCGTCCAGATTCTGAAAGAGAGAACAAGCTGATATTAATGTGGTGATGTAAAGAGCAGATTTTTGCTAAGCTAAGCAAAGTGAGTGGAATGAAAAGGGGTGAAAATAGGGTATCTAATATCTAGATTTTAGTAAAGCTTCATACTGCTTCAGCTATTGTAAACTTTTCTCTCATTTTTAATTTTAATATGGGCACAGCCGTATGAAAGTTTTCACAAAATAAGACAAAAAATTACATTCTTCAAAAAGCATGATACACAACGAAAGCCATTAAGGATTAATTAAAAAAATATAGCTGATTATGTTGTTGTCAATAATCTGCATTAACACAGAACATGCTATTTTCTTTGTGTAATCTAACATAACTTTTACTATTTAATACACTATTATTATTTTAACCTATTTTAAAAATCACCCTCACTAAAAGCACAGTACATGTACTGTGTGAAATAGAGAACAGACAGTGTTATGTGCGTCACTTTCTCAACATTGCTGCTGCTGATTTTTGGGTGATAAAAACAGTAGCCTCTTACTTGCAAGAATTCACGGACATTGGAGCCCAACACTCGAAGGATAGTGTCATAGCCAGATTCCTGACAGAACTCAAAAAACATTTTCCCAAACATTTGCAAGATGCCTCCAGCATCCATTTCTATAGAAGAAGAAACCATTTAAATCAACAGGCAATTCAAGAAGATTTTTACATTTAAACTAGCCTAAGTCATTTTGTTACATTTCATTGTCACTTCAACCTTCTGAACTAACAGAACATTTATAAAAGGCCACTTTTGATCTAATAAACCACCTAATAAATAAATCAATTTAGGTTTTAGCAAATGATACACCTCCATCTTTCCAAAACTACAAACAATAACAAAAACAACCTTACTTAGTACTTTGCTTGCAGCAGCCACAAGGTCGTATGTTTTGGCATCTTCATAGATAATTCTGACCAGAAACTGTCCTTCTACATCAACCTGAGCCTCTCTCCTAAAAGAAAAATATAATATATAAAATATTTAAAACATCAAGTAATTACTATTACATCATTAACATTAACTAAAAACTAAAAAATGTTGAATTAGAATTTTTAGACTCCAAGGTAATTACATATATTTAAATTTTGAGAAAAATGAAAAAGAATATTTAATAAAAGCATGAAGATTGTTAGAGTCAGGTCAAAATGTGATTTGCTTGGACATATTACTAAACTGTAAGCTGAAAACAATAAAAATCAGCTTTGACTAAGGATGATGACCAAAGAGAAGTTCAGCCAAAAAGTCACAATAGTATCAACAAAGGAAAACACTTGTAAAACACAACCTAAAAATAGAAATAGAAACATCATTAATCATGTCTTGTACAGTGCACTGCGAGATGCTGCTAACCTTGTGATAATACCGAACCTTGCAGAAAAAAATGCTGCGATAACTGAGTCCAACTACTTTAATGTTGCCAGAAAATCAAGTGAGACTCAAGCTCACAACTTGAGCTTAAACAGGCTCTAAAACATTTGTTTACATTAAGCACAGCTGTGACTCGAAGAGACTGCTCTTAAAAGTCATGTCAAAGAGGTGGAGGAAGTTAAATAAAGCTGAACTGTTTGTGCAAGAGGAAAAATTTGTACGCATGTGACATGTTATACGTGATTTCTCATGCTCTGAATTCATGAAAAAGAGCATACGGTAGTAAAGACTGGCCAATTACAATATACTGAGCTACAGATATCATTAATTGTATATCACTGATATCATTGAGAAATTTTTTTTAAGAATAAATAGCATTTGCTGAAATTTTATTTAGTTTTGTAAGTGTCATTATACCACATTGATAGTCACCTGAATTTATATCTGAGAGCATCTATTATATGTACAGACACATATTTTCAAATAGAATATACAGTGCACATAAATGCAAAAACAAACAAAACAAATCACATAATAAGAATATGACAGTAAAAGATTGTCCATGATGTAATAGAGAAGTCCATTTGAACTCACTTGATGTCCTCCCACACATCTGGACCATAATTTCTCAGCACCAGAAGTTCCAGTGCATGGTTCACAAAACCGTACTGCCAAAAAAGAGTGAAGTATACAGTGGTGAAATTCATAAATGATATAATACTATGCAGTGTAATGCATTATTTGCCTTTTCATTGTTTACATATTCAGTGTGCCAGCTATATACAAACATGTTGTAGTGCTTTTTGTGCGTAAGGCATGAGCTGTTATGAACATTAGTGTATTTTATCACACAGTGAGGCAATACAGCTATTGTTCACCTATAATACAGAAATACATATTTGAGTAATGCCATATTTCCATCGCTTTTATACCACCGATGCTACCGTAAGCTGCAAAGCAAATATTAACGTGAATAAGGAGTACAGAATAAATATAGAAATGTAAAAGAAATGTAAAATCGCATTCATATTATTGCTACATACCATGTTTGGATTAATTCGCCAGTCCTCTGTTTGTGATAGCTTAAATCACTAAACACCAGCACTGACAAACCGTACAGCTGTTACGAGTGAAACCACCATTCCTGAAACGAGCTCATTGTTATTGACAGAGGATGCAGCCAACGAGAGCGCAGGGATGCAAAAAGTACTACACACAGCTGGTTCTCGCTATTTGCGTTTCACTGGATCCCGGATTCAGGAATTATACTACGTTGAAGGATTGGCTCATAAATATTCATTACGCAACATGACGTTTGTCCAGAATACCTACCTGATTGGCCGCGAGGTAGACGCTAGTAGGTGGGCGCTAATCAACTGGCGAATTAACGATTCCTACTGTGGTTGAAGGGCTTGGGTCATGAATATTAATTAGGTTACGTTTTGTAAGCTCCGGGAAGGTTACCAAGCAACGCCAACATGACCTTATTAATATTCATCGACCAAGCTTTAGCAAGCAGAAGGCAGTCGGGAGATGTTATCGTTGTTGGAGTTGTTTAGAAATATCTTCATATTGTAATCAGTCTAATTAATGAAAAAATGTATAAAATTAGGAAAATTCGTAATTTCATACCCTATTGATTTTATTATTTTCTGAAGTTTACACTTTGTTCTTAGTCAATTTGATAGCAAGATATAGCCTAACATTTCTTTAATTTATAAATTTCAGATTAATCTCTAATTTGTTATGCTTATAGTAAATGAAATCAGTTAAACTTGAATGTCATATTTAGGTTTTATAGTCTGAAACAATTAATAAAACCCGTTGGATTCCTGTTGTAATTATAATTCAACTTTTTTATTTTATTTTATTTATTTTTTTATCTGTGATAGCAAGAAATACTAATTTATTCACTTCTTTTAGAATTTTATATTTAATAATAGGCCTATGTAGTGATGAATACAGAGTAGCCGAATGAAATTCACCACAGCGTGGTATTTTAGGCACAGACAGGTTTATCACAGCATTTTTATATTGTGCTTCTGATACATTATTACTTTTTATGAAGCATGTTAATCTTATTTTAGAAAAATAAAATAACCCACATGACCCCTGTTTTGTTTAACAACATTTTTAAACATCGTTAGGACTTGTTATGTGAAATCTTAGGAGACAACATAATTTAGAATAATGCAACAGTGTTATCTTTTTGTGGTCTCACTCTTTTCATGAAAAGAGCAGGTCGCATTGAAACACAGACATTAAACAAACCAAACCTTGAGTAAAGCATGTTTATTACAGATCTATAACAATACAAAAAAGTCACAATGTTTACTTTAAGGATGACTGTGGTGGGGCTCTGCTATTATGAATCTTTACTGTGTGCTTTTCTCCCCCTTTACTGTGTGGTGCACTACAATGAAATGTGCTCTATTCAGACTATTGAATTGATACTAATTGCCCCATACACAATAAATGATTCACTCTATTGGTTCTGTAGCATTTAAAGAAATAGTCATTATAAATACAACTGTGGATGACATTCTCTGCTTTTTAGATTTTTGGTATACAGACAGGAAGTCAACATAAACTAAATTAAACTACAACATAAACATTGCTACAACATAAACTATTAAAACAAAAGATGTTCTGCCAAACAAAAATATGAGGCTTTAAACCAACACTACTGTGAACAAAAACTGTGCACAGTAAAACCCTTCTAACGAGTGTTATTTGATAGCTTTTTGGCAACATTCAACAGTTGGATGATAAACTACCTCTGGCTCAACTAAAAAGATACACAGAGTGACAGGCAGTATTAACCCACTGTTTCCAGCATTTGTGTCTTAAACATTTTATGTTTTTTTGTTTTTTTTTATCCACTGGGTTGAGTTTCGTCTGTAGCACAGCCAGTAGACGCAGCACTTGTCATTTGATCGTGAGCCTGGAGGAAGTAACAAACTCCAGGGATGTCGGCAGGGAAGTTGGGCGGAAGATCCTCTCTTGTCCGGGGGATGAGAGTGAACTCTGGACAATCTTTTAACAATCTGAAATCAGAGAGAAGTAACAAATTGTCCTAAAACCCACATGCAGGTACACAGTAAAACTGTTAGTGCTAAATCACCTCTAACAGAGTGGAATATACTTAAAATACTTGTTTTGGCTCATCCAGAAATGATTTAATAAGGAAGATCTTCATGTGTTATTCTTTCTTAAACATAAAAAACACAGATCCATTTGGTGGAATGTTCCTGTTTTTTGTTCATTTAAAATGAATGCAGTTGTTTTGCTCACACCTTATTGTACAACAACTGATTCACTGTTGTTCTCGATAACGTGTAAAAATAAATTTACCCTCACTTAAAATTCAAAACTGTAAAATAATAAAACAAACATTTAGTCAAACACACTTGCCAGTAAGTTCTGAATACAGAATAAACAAACAGGATAGATGTCTCTGTTTATACCTGTATGTGGTGGGACTGACGTTAATCTTTCTTGGCAGGCTACAGGACTCAAACTTGTTGGCTAATGTGACGTTATTGCCAAAAAGGCAGTAGCGGGGCATTTTAACACCGACTACACCAGCCAAAACCGAGCCAGAGTGGATTCCGATACGCATCTGAGAATAAAACAAAGCAAAAATGTTTTCTTCACATCTTTCTTCTCAAATATCCTTTTTATATTCTTTATTGCTAATTTTAGTCCCCTTTTAGTCCCCTGTAATGTTTCTGAAATATATTTATCATTTAAACAATGATAATTCAGAAGCTTTAAAAATTATCATAGTTTTGTATCTATAAAGCAGCAGTATTCATGATCTAATTCTAAATCTGATAACTAATTCCACTTCACAATTGCACTGTTAAGAAAAAAACTGATCATGCCTATTTTTGAGTCTAAAACAGGATACATTAGATATGACCTTATTATTCACCCTTCGTAGTGGGAGTTTGTTTGCACAAAAATATATAAGCATTCTAATGAGTTGAATTAAGAATTTCTTATTTTACTAACCAAAAACACTGCTGAAACATTATGTTGCATTATTTTGTTTCAACTCAGCAGTCTAGCAAAGGTTACTAATGAGAAAAGATTTAGAAAATCACGCAAAACATAAAATGTAAAAAATTACATGGAACATTTGACTCTTTCATATCCATGCCATAACTACACAACATGTAGAAAAACCTGATGAAGCACTAACCTTGATAACCTCCCCCATGGGAGTCGTGACCTCATCAGACAATTCCATCATCTTTAGAGCCATGAGAGCAATCTGGACAGCATGGGTCGGACTCTCTTTGTGTAAGCCTCCAGCTACACAGTACGCGTCGCCAATGGTTTCCACCTTGAATGCACAAATGAGGACATATGAAAGGTTACGAGAGCAGAGTGCTAAATATTTCATAACACACCTCTGGGTATATTCAAGGTTCATGCCGTAATATTCTGATTTCCCTCTCATGTGACATCCATGTATTAGCTAAAACCAATTAATAGAACAGTCTGCATTTGCGCAACAATTACAATTAATATTTAATTTAAAGTGAAAAAGTGACGTTTCACCCATCCAAGTGCACATACACATACGTACACACACACCATGTTTTAATTAAATAATTAAGAATATTAAATAATTATTTTATATTATATTATTATATTATATTTTTTGCATAATACTAAAAGCTCAATAGTGCATTCCCATCCATGCACCAGTTTACATTAACTGACTATTGATAATTTGCTGTTTCTTACAATGTGAACATAGAAGATTCAGTGTTGAAAGTTAGCTATTTTGAAACCAGCTATAACAAACTAACTTTACGTTAACAAAATAGTACATCATGACAGCTTGAGAGACATTAATACCCTGTTATTGCACATCCAGTTTGGAGATGTTTGAGAAATACATCATGAACCAGCTGAGATATGTTGGGAGAAGACAAGAGCGGAATCTATTTTAGGATATAGCTGTCTGTAAGAATGTAAGCAAAGCCAGACACTAAGCTAAACTTTACCTCCACCGTCTTTTACATAAAATTCATCTCTGCTGCATGCGTATGGGAAATTCTGCTTCAGATTACATTAGCGAACCTCCCGGCGGTTTATGAAATTAATTATTGTTTGGTTTAAAGATTTCATGTGAATGGTCGTTCAAAAATCCCAAGGGCCTCAAGATAAAGTTGAAGGAGAATATTTTTGCAATCTGTGAAGAAAAAAAAAAAACAGCCCCATTTTATTCACCATTGTTTTGCTAGTTTGAAGCTGAAATACCCAAAAAGGAAGACTGTGCACGGTACCAAAAACACCACTATTCATCATTCAGGAGGAATTTAACACTTATCAGTCGTTCTACACAGTTTTATTTGTTTGGAGCTAACAGCTATACAGCAATTTCACCCACCTTATACACATCCAGCTCACCGCAGTGGTGATCAAACCTAGTGTAGAGCTCACTGAGCATGTTCACCACCTGCATGGGCGTACATCGTGAGCAGATCGCAGTGAAGCCTACGATATCTGAGAACAGCACGGTGACATGATCAAACTTTTTTGCCTGCACAGGAAGTCCCTGCCACAAACGCTGAGCGACGTTCCCTGGGAATATCGTGAAGAGCAGCTCTACCGTTCGCCTCTTCTCTTCTTCCAGGGCTTGGTGCGCCTGTTCCAGGGCAGCTTTGGCTTTACCCAGACGTTTTTTTAGTCCATCCTGGGCTTTGGTCTGCTCCCCAACCAGAACAACATCTCGTAAAGCATTGTGGATGGGGATGTCAGAGAGGTAGAGGCCCCGGCCTGTCAACTCCTCCAGCTTATCCACACACGGAGAGCCGAGGAAGAGGAGAGCGCTCATTTCTGACATGAAGATCATCTGCCCCTTCAGGTCCATATGCTACAATGAGAGGGTTGGGAGAATGGGAATTAATTCATTTTAGTTTGGGACTAGTTTGTTATAAATGAGACCAATATAGAAAAAAAAAATAAAATAATAATATATATATATATATATATATATATATACAGTATATATATATGTTTATTATAGTATA
This sequence comes from Onychostoma macrolepis, assembly GCF_012432095.1. Lineage (NCBI taxonomy): Eukaryota > Metazoa > Chordata > Actinopteri > Cypriniformes > Cyprinidae > Onychostoma > Onychostoma macrolepis. The sequence goes on from NC_081155.1 coordinate 29,932,689, forward strand.
GGTTACGTTAATATAGTTTGTGTAATATAATATATTAAAATAACACTCTCGTGGCAGTTTATAGCTATTTTATGTTTTGGTGAATTCTAATGAATTTCATACAGTCTTTTTCACATTTTCATACTATCTGCTTTTGCCACATTGATGGTTTGGTTTGGGCATGGGGTTACAAGTGGACCTTCATTTTTCTAAAAACAACAACAAAAGAATCTTTGTACATTTTCATACAAATCTGCCACCAATTTGCCAAAATGTTAAATAGTTTTCTCATGAGATGACTTTGAATATAACATCATATCATTCATCTTTCTCAAAGGTATTCAATATGCACTTAGCTTGCACATTGATTTTGATGTTCCAGAATGTCAAGTCTTCCTAACCCTATACCAGCTGCTTGAGTTCATAGTTTTATTTAGGAAAATAATTGGAAATATGGAAATCATTTCTTTGCTGAATGATGTCCATGTGCCTTCCAAGTAATATATTTAAAATACATTTATTTCATACTAAGTATAGTTCAAATCTATTAACATATTTACTGACTTTTCACTCGAGACTTACTGATATAAATATTATAATTAAACTTTATTTGGAGTACTACTACACAATGCACATGTCTTAATATTAAACCTAAAATGTCTTTTAATGTCATTATTGATGAGGATTGTATGATCTTTGAATAATATCTGTCTTTAAATGCAAGAAATTTAAAGTGTACCTAAAGTATACTTGCAATAATTCCATTTTAGCACAATCAAATATACTTGTGTGACATCAGCACTACTTCCACCCAATTAAAGTGCATTAAGCACAAAATTAGTTGTTCCAATTTAGCAGACTTTAAGTATACCTGTTTAGTACACCAACAGTACAATTGCAGGGTATTTTTATTACAGTAAGTGCACAATATGCAAATGTATTTGTAGTATACTTAGCATGAAATAAATGTATTTCAAATGCATTTTAGTATATTTATTTTTCATTAGGGTTATTTCAGCGAAATCTTTTTGTTGGCAATATTTACACTCTTTTTTTTTTTCAACCAGCTAATCAAGAGGTGAAAATGAAATGAATTCAATGTGACTGTATCAAACCAACAGCATTGGTCTTTAGAAAAACTTGTAAAAGGACACTTTAACACTAATAAAGGAAATAACATAAGACTAAACTCTACATGAACCAAATGAATGCACAAACTTATAATAATGCCTCTGTACCAGTAATGTATTTGGTGTGTACTGTATGTTTCCTAAATGAATCTACTGGATGAGGTTGCTATGCTATTCCTTTTGTGTGAGCGTAAGGGTAGATCTCATTAATAGAGGCTTTGAGGGGCCTTCCACGTCTTGACATTTACCGCCATGTTCATTTCATCATCTGCGTGGTACAGGACTTTATTGCATTGCCCTTATTGTACTGATCATCTGCAACCCAAGAAACTGAGACTTGCCATTAAAAATCCCCTCGACCACCTCATAAAAACTCATCTCAGATCTGCATGAAGATAAACCTATGAGGAAAAATCCTACTAATTACTTTGCACTGATTAGTTGAATCATGTTGCGCTTTTTAATTGTCTAATCAACATGAAACCCAAGGCAATCTTTGATTCCTCTTTCTCTTTGATGTCGGTGTGATAAAATGACACATAGACCTTCAGTTCTTCACATTTCAAATGCAAACCAGCATACGAACGCATTCAAAGCTGCAAACTTAGGTGTTTTTTTCCTCACTCTGTTTGCCTTGTCTTAGCTAAGCAATAAACTTGATGTTTTAAAATTTCCCAGGTAAGCAGTTTCACGCGTAACAGGTGGCCGTTGTTAGCATCAGCATTTTAATACATAGGACACAAGGGCAACCTTATTGCAGAGGGAGAAACGGTAAAACAAAAAATACCTTTCCAGGGCTGTCAGCAGAGCTCGCTCCATGCTGTTTCACCCGTAGCACAAACTGGGTGTTTAGCATGGTTAAAATATCCTGGAAGCTGGCTCGTATCTCAGGTGAAACAATAGCAAAGTGCTCGTTGAAAACAGTTCTCCTTTGCCCGTCTCTGCATCGCCCGAGCCTCCTCCTCAAGCCATCTCCAATCTGCATCAGGCTCATTTCCTGATCTAAGAGAATGTGGAAGGGAAAAGTAGAGTAGAGCAGTGAGAGTGGAATGTCTCCAGATGAGTGTGTCCTCATGGGGCTTGGTGTGAGGCTTCTGCCGTCTCTCACTACTACTGAGTACAGCAGATGAGGCTGATGATTGGCCTGTAGAGCACCACTGTCTTTACCCCCAACATCCATTCTGACTTCCACCCGTGTGCAGTAGAGCAAACACGCCGCCGCCTGGATGATACCCGAGAAGAAGAGCTCGGTGGTGGGGAGGGGATTGAAGAAATAGACGGTTAGGAGTCCTGGATCTTTGTCCAGGCAGAGGATGGAGGCTTGGTGGATGTAACGCTGAACTTCTGGGGTGGGTGGTGTGCTCTGCTTTAAGAGAACGTTGAAGCTGTTGAGAAAATCATGGAGAGCTCCCCCCACCACACGGAGAATATGACCGTCCTCCTCATAACAGTCCCGAAACACCTCCAGACCCAGAGAAATCTTTAGCGTATCCATGGGGATATCTGGGATTTAATCAGTATAATTCATTAAAAAATTTAATGAATATTAAGGTTATATAAATATGCATTTTTAATGCCTCTTCTTACCTGTTTTAAGTGAGAAGTTTCTCATAACATCTGATAATTGTTCAGCATTGTCCATTGTCTGAGACACGTCAGAACTATAGTCAATAAATTAATATGTAGAATGGAGTAAGGAGAACAACATTAGAACACTTTTGAATTTGAGGTTGAACTAGGAAACAAATACATAGGCTGCATTTCAGCATATACAGTATTAATATAATCTAATGTAAGCTATATAATTATTCACATTGACAACATTATAGGCTAATGCATGTAATGTATAAAACAATGAGGAAAAATACTGATGCAGTACAATTATTACATATTGTCATGAGAATGAACACAATAACACAATAATTCTGTATGGAAATTGTAAATGATCGACAAATTGTCGATTTTTTCATAATGAAAAAGAACATCTTACCAACTCATGTCTATCTGCTGTTTCATAACTCTGAGCAATGCATTTCGTAATTTTTCGAACTAAAAGAAAAAGAAAATACATTAATATTATAGCTATTGTGTTTTTTTAAAATTGATAACAGTCGTTTGTGTGTCTAGCACATTTTTCTTAATATTCCATTTGCGCGCGTTGCATGTGTACACTGGATATAACGCAGATATAAAACAATTTTTCCAATGCAATGTATAAGAATTTGCTGCAAAATTTCATCCGGTGAATTAGACACATCAAACATATGAATTTACCTCCGGGCACACCAGTTTTCGGATGCTCTCGCCCAGTGAATGCAGATTAACTTTGCTCCGGCTTATTTTGCGTCTGGGCAGAATGTTTGTGTTTGTGCCCTGCACCTCTCTGGATACTGGCACAACATTCACCGCACTGCTTTCCTCAAAGTCCGCGGGTTCTTCATTTCCAACGACCATAGAAAACGGGCATTCACCCGCAATCTTAAGATCCTTCAGTTTAGCGCAAAACATTCTTTGCGTAATAGTCCTCTCCAAACGTGCAGCAGAAATATCTACATGGTGAATATCCAACTGAGACCATTCCTACCCATCCGAATCCAGGATAGAAGCATTTCCACTAGGTGATGGAAAAATATCAGCCCAGAAAATATAATTTCCCCGCACACACACGTCTTACCCAGGACTAAGCTATTTCAAACTTATCAGCAGCTTTTCCGCCTGCACACAATATTCATAGTAAATTACATGGGCAAATGATAAGCCAAGAATCATTAAGTATGGCCAATCACAGGACCCAGTGGAACCTCCAGCTAGCCAATGGATGCACCGGCAGGCAGAGCTCCTTAAAGATGTATTATGCTCGTCTGGAGATGCGTGATGTTCTCCTGGAGATGCTGTGTACCGCGCTCATCATCCAATGAACTGGCTGGTGATTTTAGAGGATTTCCGTTCTGCACCGAGTGCTTGCTCGATCCTCATCTTATTATATATATGCTTTCAGTGACGTATAGCAAATATTTAAATGTCACATAGGCTCTAACCCTAACGTTGGATGCTTATGCAACATCACGTTTTCTTTAATTCGGATTCCGAATGATCCGATGAGCAAATGGAAACGCTCTCAACATACACTTGCACTTGAATCTGTCACGTATCATATTTGAACCAAACAATTGGGACACATGCTGCGCTTTGGGCCACTCAGATGTATGCCCAGTTTCGTGCAAACATAAATTGCAATGCAACTCATTAAAGGCGCGAGATGTTATATAAGGGTAACAAGGCTTTGCATTCTTTCATGGGTCTCTTTGCCATGAACAGGCAGCCAGGACTTGTCAGGCTAATGAGGAGCATCGAGTTCACAAGATCACATTATGATTCCAGTTGAATGAGCCTAATTATTTTGCATTTAACAACTAAAACATCCATATAGGCCTATTTTTATTAAAAAATAATAATCCTCACAATAAATTTAACAATATTTCATACATTTATACAGGCATTCATTCTTGCTTGGTGACAATGACTTGTTTTCAGCGTAGCAGTGGTCTTGAAGATTACATTAGGGACCTGCAGACACTGCAAGAGCTGAGGAGATTCTAGTGCAAAACAGATCAATAACATGTACACAGATCAATAAAAACTTGAAATCAAGTATTCAATTATTGTGTTCATTACTGGACTTGGTCAGTGACATGTTTCTGAAATAATTTGGAATAAAAGGGACTCTGAAATCACCCTAACATCATGGTTACCTTGCATTATTGGCATGTTAAAATGTCTAAAATAATTGTATTTAATTTAAATTTTGCTGTTTGTGCACAGGAAATAAATAAAATTAGATCTCTGTAAAATCCCATTGCTTCTAGACAGCTGTGTAATTAAATGGGGAGATGATAGCCTACTTGTGCTAGAATTATTTATTTATTTCTCCTGAGACAAAATGTGGAGAAAAAAAATGTGTAACTAAAAATAAATAAATAAATAATCTTTTATTTGCACCTGTTTTGGGTTGTTATGAGACATACAGTCTCTGTCCATTCTCCGCTACTGTTCTTATCAGTACTTGAACACATAATCAAAATAGTACAAACAAAGTACAAACAAGCAGGCAATGGGATCAGCAGGATTTTGAATTAAATTGATCAAAAGGGACAGTAAATGTTGATGGGATTTAACATTTGCATGGAAATCTGCAGAGCTTTCAATAAAGTTCTGTGGGCTGCATAATCCATGGACATAAACAATCAAATTTTTCTCAAATTATTGACTTTTCTTAGTCCACAGTAAACTAAATCTTTGCTCTGTATAGTGATATTATGCATATTTAATATTGCACTCTTTTCACATTCAAATCAAATTAGGAGGACATCTTCAAATTAAGGAGGAAAAGAAGGTCCCAACAAATTTTAAAGGATGCATGACTTTCATGACATTACCTAATTTTGATAAACACTTTAATTGAAATTAAGACTAAGAAAAGACAGCATGTATTGGAGGTTGCAGATGCTGAATCCATCATCAGTTCATGGGACTCAAATAGCTCCATAAGAGTTCACTGATTATCAAACAAGAGAAATCACATGGGCAGCTATACTGCAGAGTGCAGTGATCATTCCCCTGATTTACATTAATGGCTGCCTGATGGCCACAGATGTGTCAACACATTATACCATGCCAGTATTTTTCAGACTTTTTTTTTTTTTTAGTTTTAGAGTTATGCATATGCATTCAGCTGTTTTTTATGTGGTTGTTTATATTTTCTGTGTACATGCTGTATGTGTATGTGATATTGGCCTTGATCATATCTATGTAAACACTGGCTACTCATCAGCGTTAAAAAAAAAAAGAAAAGAGTTTGCCTTAAAGCTGCCAACTTGGAGCCCAAGCTTCACTGGAAGCACAGAGAAGATGGAAGTGTGACATTTGTTTCCTTCTTAGTTTGTTAGTTTCATCCTCATTTGTCTTCGATAGCGCTTCTTGGTTGCGTGATGTCAAGCTTTGACTCTATTTTTTCCCACATGCTTTAAAAGCCATACAGCGCCAGCTATAATCATCTCAGTCTTCTATTCTCTCTCTTTCTCTCTGACCATGCATAAACCTGACAAATATTCAGTCTCATGCTGAAATTGCACTCCATTAAGAATTCATTGCTTTTAAAACCATTAAAGTTTGGAACAAAACAGGGATTTTTGACAATCTAAACCTTTACAGATTTGACCCAATTTTGCACCAAACCGGGTTTGATTTTACTTCTCTTTGCCCCAGAATAGCAGTAGTTTGATTATGTGTCATAGCAGGAGTTTTATTGTCAAACAAATGTATTTTTCACCTTTCTTTTCAATAAATGTTAATGTAGCTGCAGCTAAAATTATGCATTGTCTGTAATTACAAAGGGCTACTACGCATGAATACAAATATTTTACCACAGAATGTCACTAACTAAATTAAGTCTCCAATCTTCATGTCTGTTACAAGCATGACTCATTTAATCGTGTCATCAGTTCGTTAGCGTACATCATGTTTGGTAGAAGTTGTTTATTTTCCCAGTGGTGCCAGGCATGAATAATTCAAATTCCATGGGTACTGTGAGACATATGCAGAACTGGAATCACTGCTAGATCTGTGGCTAATGTAATAGAGCAATGAATTGATTTTTACGTTTGCAATGCATCAAGTCAAAAATCGTGAATTATTCCTCAGAGGTGGCAGAGGGAACAAACCTCCCTGTAACTGGTGAAACAAACAATGCTACAGCTGAGATGGTCAGAAGAACAATAAGAGCATATGTGTGTCTTTATGTTATTTGTCCATTCACAAGATAAGCATATAAAATGGAAACATAGTGGGAGAATATACAGTATAGGCCTATATGTAATCCCACAACCATACCACCATATATACAGTATACAGTGGGGAAAAAAAATTATTTGATCCCCTGCTGATTTTGTACGTTTGCCCACTGACAAAGAAATGATCAGTCTATAATTTTAATGGTAGGTTCATTTTAACTGTGAGAGACAGAATAACAAAAAATAAATAAAAACACAACAGAAAAACGCATTTCAAAAAAGTTATAAATTGATATGCATTTTAATGAGTCAAATAAGTATTTGATCCCTTCGCAAAACATGACTTAGTACTTGGTGGCAAAACCCTTGTTGGCAATCACAGAGGTCAGACATTTCTTGTAGTTGGCCACCAGGTTTGCACACGTCTCAGGAGGGATTTTGTCCCACTCTCCTTTGCAGAAGGTTTCGAGGCTGACATTTGGCAACTAGAACCTTCAGCTCCCTCCACGGATTTTCTATGGGATTAAGGTCTGGAGACTGGCTAGGCCACTCCAGGACCTTAATGTGCTTCTTCTTGAGCCACTCCTTTGTTGCCTTGGCCGTGAGTTTTGGGTCATTGTCATGCTGGAATACCCATCCACGACCCATTTTCAATGCCCTGGCTGGCTTCAATGCCATGGCCCTGACGGTACATGGCCCCGTCCATCGTCCCTTTGATGCGGTGCAGTTGTCCTGTCCCCTTAGCAGAAAAACACCCCCAAAGCATAATGTTTCCACCTCCATGTTTGACGGTGGGGATGGTGTTCTTGGGGTCATAGGCAGCATTCCTCCTCCTCCAAACACGGTGAGTTGAGTTGATGCCAAAGAGCTCGATTTTGGTCTCATCTGACCACAACACTTTCACCCAGTTCTTCTCTGAATCATTGGAAAACTTCAGACGGGCTGTACATGTGCTTTCTTGAGCAGGGGGACCTTGCGGCCGCTGCAGGATTTCAGTCCTTCACAGTGTAATGTGTTACCGATTGTTTTCTTGGTGACTATGGTCCCAGCTGCCTTGAGATCATTGACAAGATCCTCCCGTGTACTTCTGGGCTGATTCCTCATGATCATTGAAACTCCACGAGGTGAGCTCTTATTCAAGGTGTTGTTATTCTGACTCTCAATGTTCAAATAAACCTAACATTAAAATTATAGACCGATCATTTCTTTGTCAGTGGGCAAATATACAAAATCAAAGGTCACACATTCGACATGTCTGACAATTCTTTCATTAATTTTTTTGCACAACGTAATGAGCCATGCCCATCTTTGGCTGGCAAAGACTGAGATGCCCCTTTCACAACCAATCACAATACTTTAACCTATTACCAGTTTATCTGCTTCTTGTGGACTGTTTAAAAACGGTTTAACTTGGATATTCTGTAATCTTTTCACTTTTATTATGCCTCTGTCCCAATTTTTTGGAGTGTGTTGCAGCCATTAAAATCAAAATGTATTTATATTTACAAAATACATTTAAGCTGGTCAGTGAACACATTTGAAGTCTTTTCTTTGTACTTTTGTCAATTAAATAAAGGTTAAAAAATGAAAGATTCTTGATTTTATTGCATTTTACAAAACGACCTAAAATTTCTTGTATGAGGGTTGTAATATTTTGATCTAGTGCTCAAGAAACATTTCTCTTTCTTTCACCAATGTGGAAAACAGTTGTGCTACTTAATGTTCTTATGGAAACCATGATACATTTTTTTTTCAAAATAGAAATCTTTTGTAACATTTACTGTCCCTTTTGATCAATTTAATGCATACTTGCTGAGTAAAAATATGAATTAAAAAGAAGTAAATAAATTTAAAAAAACGTCTATGCATTACTTACCTCAGTAACCTTCTGGCACTGTCTGCTGCATCTGAATTTATTCAAAGAACATCATAGGTGTTGAACTTGTTTTACAACCTACCCATAAATGACACGACACTCTGCCCCTCAATTCCCAGTTCCACCCAGCTGAGGGTCCTTGTAGCCATAAAGCATGTTTGTTCTGACTGATTGTTAATCTCATAATCCAAAGTCGTGTGGATGGCTGAGCAGGACTTATGTCAAAAGGGAATTTGCCATTAGGAGCCCATAATGACACAGAAAACAATACTGAACATGAAGCACTCTGAATGGTACTCCAAACAAACACAGCGTGCTTATTCATTCATTTCATCTCTTCGTTCTTGAGAATGAGCCACAAACTGAGCAGTGGATTTCACAGGCAGGCACATAACACAGTGTTTTTGACCTTGGACTACAAATTGTGTGAACGCATGGAATGAAATGAATACCCACTGTGGCATAAAATGATATTTAGTGCTCTTCTCTAGGGGTGAAATGATTGTAGAACTAACAGAACAAGAATGCATTTCAAATGTTTCAAAATATTGAATGTTACATAAATCTTATCGATTACTGTATATTGTGTGTCAATATTTTGCTTTTTAGCACCAACTACGATTTAAAGAATCAATCAGAGGTTTGTGTACAGTGGATGAACTTTACTGACAGAGTGCAAAACTGTTATTTACAGACTTCCACTCTTCCACAAGATTAGTCTCTGCAATATCCAGGGAGAGAGTCTGAATCATTATGTAATCCTGTCACGCATTTATGAACGCAATGATGGTTTCGAGCAGCACTGGGAGTTTGTGTATGTGTGTGACTAGAATGTCATAGCTCAATGCCATAGCAACACACCATCCACCAGGAGAAATGTTTAACTGAGTCCAATAACGTGACTGAAATATTCTTTCTCCGAGGAAATGTTTTCTCTCTAATTGTCCCCCTTCTTATATGTTCGCTGGAATGAAGAACAATTGCATGGATTGACCACATCTTTGAAAGCGCAAATGTATGCAAGGCACAATGTTACATATCACGTACTGATGTTTTAAAAACACTCATTAAAATATTGCCATATACCTTTAAAGGATTTTGATCCTGTTTATGGGCCCCTTGCTGCAATCAGTTTTGCAGGGGCTCATTTATTCTTCAGAACAGCAAAGCAGCATGATGAGGACTTTAATTAATGTGCTGTAGGCAGACTGGCCCCTGACAGCTCAGTTTATTATAACACCAATGTGATTGCTGTTATTATTTTTAGCACTAGTAGTGGTAAAAGTAGCTTTGTCTAAGCACAACCCATACTGTAGAGGTCTCAAACTACTTGATAATTTTACCAAACCATTTATTGCAATGCCAAGTCAAAGCGCTGAATATGTAAACCTTAAACAAATGACTGTACAGAACACTGAAAAACAGCTGGTTTAGAAACAAAGTAATTTCACAAATAATTACAAAGGAATGGTAAGCTACACATTGAATTAAGAGTGTAATTTTAGAATTTTTAAGCAAAAAGACTCAAAAAGCATTTATTATTTACAACCTCAAAAAATGCATTTTTACAGCGTAATTGCAAGCCCAGAAGATAATGTGAGGGCACTTGGCAGTGAGCACCACAGGAAACATTCCTCTAGAGCACCCTCATTCTGAAACATCACAAACACATTTAAAAGCTTAAATAATAGAGAGAGTTGAGGAAGAGGACCAGAGTGGCTCTTTCTCCATCTTTTGGCCTTTTTAATAAAACCCTGAAACAGTTTCATTTTGAGTTCAAGTCTGAGTCCAAAATGGGCCAAGTTGGACTCAAGGCCGAGTTCGACTCAAATACGCAGAGTCCAGAATGTAAATTAGATTAAAAAAGAAAATAGATTTGATATTGCAACTGTAAAATCAACTTTTAAATTAATATTTAAAACCTTCAAAAACCAATGACAATAAACGTTTGATTACCAACATTCATCAAAAATATTTTCTTTAGTGTTTAGCAGAAGAAGAAAAAAATGTATACAGGCTTGGAACAACATGAGGGTGAGTAAAATGATGAAATGATAGAATTTTCATTTTTGGGTGAACTATCCCTTTAAATAAAATTGTTGACTTGAATAAAACCAATTAATTTCGATGTTAACAAATGAGCCAACCTATCTTTTATTTTGTTTTTTTTCTCAGGCCAGCTAAAATAAATTGACACCTCCATTGCGGGTAAGGGATTCACAAATTAACATATAGTGTTTTTCTAATAAATTAAGCAAAGTTTAAACAAAGGAATAAACCACATTGTTTAATTTGGCTCCTAATATGGTCATCCTGAGCTTAGCGTGGAAGAATGTACTAAGCAGTGAAGAGGAATATCAATATATCAGATGATGCTTACTTTACCACACATTTCCCTCTAACAAATCAGCAACATGTAGGCACCATTTATGAGTTGCAACACATTTCAAACATAAACCAAACCTCGTGTAAGCTAATTCCCCTTTTACAATGGTACAGTGCCCCTGTTACTATGCCATGGCATATTTACACATATAGAAGAGGGATTTATTACAGTTTCGTTTCACCATGTTACAACCCAACGTCATGTGTTTATAAAAAAAAAAAAAGGCCCACGGCTGCCAGCCTCTGCTCTTAAAAGGTAGCCATGATAAACAATCTTAGGTTTCCCACAGCGTTCAGCCCATGACCAGACCTTTTAAGACTGAAGCACTGATGCTGTGTTTACTTGGAGGAGAAGGGCAAAGGGAACCACATGGAGAGTGACAACTACACATCCAAATAGCAACCTGAGATCCAAGGCTGCACATCAGGAGAGAAAAAAACATGATGGTCTGAGTCTATGTGTGGACACAGCTGTCTCTAGAAGCACAAATACGACAAGTGTTTGTCCAGCAAACTGTGAGGTGCCATATGGTCATGAGGAGAGCCACAGAGCAGAAAAATATTTAAGTTTATCAGTTTTGTGTTTTTAGAGAGGAAATTGTATTTGTCAGAATGCGCTTTAGGAGCAAAAACTTGTAGTAGCTACATGAGGCACCAGAGAACAGAATATTTCTTGATAAATGTTTGTCATTAAAAAAAAAAACATTACAAAAAAATTACAAACATTACAAACTAATTATCTCTATTCCATAACACAGACACACATAAAAACAAAAATGACATGTTGAGTGAAAGACTGTCCTGCTGTCCTTTTCACAGCAGGACAATCATCTGAAAAAGGCTTGATGTGACATTGGGTGCCTTATAAATAACTTTCCAATGTTTTTATTTTTTATCACTAATAAAAGTGATTCCAATGATATTGTTCTTCTTTATCAATATTGTTAACTGTGGTGGTGACTTCGCTATTTGCACGCTATCGCTATCAAATGATTATCAAAACTTTAGAATTAATGGCTGTTCACACCGATCACTATAAATTTATTGTAATTCAGAGTGTAAGATTCAGTTTAGGCATTTATTTACTTCTAAACAATGACTGACACATACAGAGCACATCACGTACTGTTCCGTGTTTACCATATGTGACCCTGGACCACAAATGCAGTCTTAAGTCGCTGGGGTATATTTGTAGCAATAGTCAAAAATACAGTGTATGGGTTAGAATTATCGATTTTTCTTTTATGCCAAAAATCATTAGAACATTAAGTAAAGATCATGTTCCATGAAGATATTTTGTAAATTTCCTACTGTAAATATAGTATTAAAACTTCATTTTTGATTAGTAATATGCATTGCTAAGAACTTCATTTGGACAACTTTAAAGGCGATTTTGTCAATATTTAGATTTTTTTGCACCCTCAGATTCCAGATTTTCAAATAGTTGTATCTCGACCAAATATTGTCCGATCATAACAAACCATACATCAATGGAAAGCTTATTTATTCAGCTTGTTGATATATATTGTTATATATCAGATGATATATAAATCTCAACTTTGAAAAATTGACCGTTATGACTGGTTTTGTGGTCCAGGGTCACATATGTGATGCACTCAAAGTATGTGTGTTAATGTGTGAATAAAAGCCAACATAAAATTTGTTCATTGTATAAAGTGATCACATCTCATAATACTTGGTTTAAATCATTCAATTCAACATTTCATTTCATTAAAAACTAGATGAACCGATTGACCGGCCAGTGATCGGAATCGGCCGATTTTTCGCATGACCGGTGTTCATGTCGATTTGTGCTACCCTGTCAGATTTTGCTACCTCCCATTAAAGTAATACAATTCGACAACGAAAAATGCTACCTGTCAAATTATGATTTATTAATGTCTACACCTACCACAACCCTAAACCTACCCTTACAGTAATGCAAATACAGTAATTATGTGTTATATTCGCGGTTGTGGCTAGAAGGGATACAGCTACATACAGATACAGGGACACAGAAACCAACAATAAATAATTTGTTCTACCTATTAGATTGTGTTTTATTAATGTCTACACCTACCCCAACCCTAAACCTAGCTACCCATACAGTAATGCAGATACATTAAATATTGTTGTTCAGCATGAGAAAAAAGACGCAATATTGATTTGCGCATGCGCAGTAAGTCCTGGTAGGAAAATCAGGATGGGTAGGATAAAATATATTTTTTTACAAAATATGATTTAGATAAGCAACATTATACGGCCATGATTTTTCCCCGAATATCCATATCAACACGATTGCAATGACTCTGATTTTATACAATAGTATTTCAATAAACAAGAAGTTAAAATTAAGCGACTTAGATTTTAGACAAAATATTGACAGTTAATAGTTCAGATCAAAGCCATAGCAGAACTGTTTTATGTCTCCGAGCAACACAGCGGTGTTTCGTTACTGAATGAATCCACGTTTTTGAACGAATCGAGTGAGTCAATGATTCAGTGGCCCGTTCATAAGGACAGTCACTTGCCTTGTTTCTGAATGAATCAGTCATTTGAATGAATCGGTTGAATGAATGAATAAATAACTCACTCATTAAACGGACACTTGCCGCCACCTACTGGTGGTTTAGTCATATTTAAAAGTATCTGCATTTTTTCAACATTTGTATGTTTAAAAAAAATATGTAAAACATTAATCTTATAAAATTATTTATGAAATTGAAATTGCAGTGTAAATGCATTTATGGCACCTCAGCTTCATCAAAGTGTCTGTGTAAATACATTTAATGCCACTTCAGATGCAGCTTCTGTTTCTTCAGCAGTGGAAAGATAAGAGTTTGCTAAAACTAATTTCATTTGAATGGTAACAACTCTACAGTTTCTTATTATGCTAACTGAATTAATTGAAACAAAGTAAGAATTTGATGTGAAAGATGACACATTTAATTAGGTTAGGGGAAAAAATGATTTATAAACTTAGTGGGAAATGACATCTGTTTTGTTACATACAGCAACTCATTTTAAGTTAACTATTTCTTCCTCTTTCCAGTCACAGAGTTGCATAAGTGAGAGAAAATCTGTAACTTAGTCCAGATTGGGGGAATTGTAATGTTTAAAAATTTATTTTATTATGTAAATATTTTTTGCATTGAAATTTGCATAGATTTTTGTTTGTATATGCTGTCAGTTATAGTTCTTAGAGAGAAAATCGGAATCATCAAAAATTGGTATCGGCAGGTCACACTTCCCAAAAAATCGGAGATTGGAATCGGCCAAAAAAATTGCAATCGGTGCATCTCTATTAAAAACCTTAGCTCATGTTTCGAAGATTAACCAAAGTTTTATGGGTTTGGTACGACACGAGGGTGAGTAAATGATGAATTTTCACTTTTGGCTCAACTACCCCTTTAACTTAGCCAAGTTCTAAAGAGTAGGTTGAGTGTAGTTCAAAAGGTCTAGGTTCAGTCATCTTCCTGGAGCCCACCAAAAGTGCATATTTTGAATGTCTCCCTTCTTTCACATTTCAGGTCTTAAGACTTTCTAATTCTGAGCTAATAACTTGAATAATGTGTGTTTGATTAAGGAGACATGCAAAATGTGAATCGCTGGGTGCTCCAGGAACATGGTTGAAAACCACTGGTCTAAAATAAGGCTTAACCGATGGCAAAGCAATCGAGAGGCATGTAGATCGGTTCTTCTCAACTCTGGTCCTGGGGACCTACTGCTCTGCACAATTTGTATGTCTCTCTTAAGCCCGAGACACATCACGATTTCGGCTGTCGCAGACGAAAGTCTGGCATTGTGAAACAATCGTGGCGATTTCTGATTCACCACGATTGTTTCACGATGCCAAACTTTCGTCTGGTACAGCCGAAAATCGTGCTGTGTGTCTCGGGCATAAGAAAGACATACAAAATGTGCAGATCAGTCTCGGCTTTATCTGACACACTCATTTGAGTTCACGGAGCTCTCTTCTAACGAGGTGATGACCTGAATCAAGTGTGTTAAATAAGGCATACAAAATGAGACATACAAAAGTGTGATTGGAGTTAAGAGCCACTGCTCTAAAAGCTGTGGACAAATTGGCACTGATATCTACTCTGCAAGTAGTAAGGACATTGATATTCTAGTCAGTGTTGTTCGATGAATCCTCAATCTGCCCAGGCTGGATTCTCTTTACCTCTTTAGGAATTACCATTTATAAATGGCAAGACTGCTGGGAGCATGCCACCACTGATGAATTCAGTAAATTTCAAAGCAGAACGGATGGGGTGCATGTTGTGTAGTAGGGAGCAGGTGAAGTCAGGTAAAGTAGTTGGAATATCACCATAGTAGCAAAATGTAATTGCCAATTGCAATTGATTTCTTTAATACTTTCAGACCTGTTCCCTTGCGAACACATGAATATAAAAACATTCAAATGTAATTAGCTATTTTATATCTCCTTCTAATCTTCTTCTATATCTTTGCTCACACTGATGTCCATTCCACTGGGTCATTTTATTAGATGTATTTATATGACATATAATGAAATGAAATATTTTGTATTACATGGAATGAAAGAGAAAACTTACAGCCTACAACAGCAAAAAAAAAAAAAAAGAAACTGAAAATTATGACACTGACCAAGCAAACAAATATGACCAACAATCTGATAAATCACAAATTTATCATATTGTCAACAAATGACCTTTTATTATTTATGGAAAGCATGTTTTCTTTCTCTTACAACATTTAGGAAATGAGATAAGTACACATTCAAAATTGCAACCCTATGTTGAACACCGGAAAACCAAATTGTTTTAACAATTCGTTTATCGTTGACACACTGAATTCCATTTTATTGCATCCTTTTTCCTTCTCTCTTCATCACCAGGACCAGTATTATTTATAGCTTTATATTTCATTGACAAAAACCATTCAGGCTTTGTTGGTGCTCCAAGTCATCTTCCAGCAACCTGATCTTTCCCCATCATCCCCCTTTTTCTGTTTGACACAAACCAGCAAGCAGCTTACAACTCACAACTCAAACAAACCACAGACATTTAAAAAGTCACTTCCTCTTAATAAGGAACCTCTACATTTGTTGCAGCATCCAGCTGGAGCATTTAAAACTTTCCACGTTTTAACTGTAAAAGTAACTTAATAAAACCTACTGGTTACACTGACATAAGCAGGTCTTTTAAACCTGACAACTAGTACCTACCTCCTACAGACATAAAAAAAAAAAGTATGGCTGGTATTTGGCTGGTTCTGGTTCGTACTGCTATTGCTTGATTATTTTTCAAAAGTTTCCCTGAAAGAACAAGGCTTGTGGCGCTTCAGACCTAAGGTCCGCAGGACTTTTGGAGCAGGTTATTTTGTACACATTATTCTTTTAAGTCATTTTACTAGTTTAATCAGAACATGCAAACAGATATGATGTTTATAAAGGATACTGAAAAATGGAATAGTCTAATATTTTTCTACAGTATAAAAATAACTCAATACCAATAATAAACAGTACAAAAGACCAATAATAAACAGTATAAAGGAATTATTGGAGGACAGGCTGAGACTGGTGTAAGATTCAGATATTACATAACCACTGTGATTTTTATTTAGTTTTTTTTTTTTAATCTTTGTGTAACAGCTGATGGGCACAGCTGCCAGAGTAAGTAGATGGCATAAGTGGGTTTCCTCTACGGTGCCTTAGGCCACTGATGCTCCTCTGTATATGCACTTTACCCTCCATATAAGAATGATTACAGAAAAGCAATACACAGTCATTCTCTATGCACTTTAATACAAATAAGAGGAAAGACTGAAGGAATATTCCAGGTTCAATATAAAAGTTAAGATCAATCAGCAGGTTTTGCAGCATATTGCGTACCGCACACTCTCATATACCTTATTTAAGAGCAGAAATGTGCAGTTTAGAAGTTTAAAAAAGCGCTTGCAGTATATTCATTGTTCTGTTAAAAAAGGTGTTGTTGATTAAATTATTTTATGTTTAGTTTATGGCGTACGATACATTATCATAGCAACAAAGTTGTACAATACTATATCTTCATACAAAAAAAATGTTAATAAGCATTTTTTTCAAACATAAATAATTTTATTTAGCATATTGTTGCAGTCCAGTTCAGTTCAACTTTATTGTCAGGTCTAAGGTCCAATAGCACACACACACACACACACACACACAGACTATTTAAAAAACAAATAAACAATAAGTATTAACATTTAAGCATTTTTCCAATTCACTTCCATTGTAAGCATCTCACTGTAACCCATATTTCTATTTTTTAGGGACTGATTAAAATTTATTTTTGTGATAATCATCAACATGTCATAAGTGTTGTCGATTTAAGCTTAACTTGTATTAAACCTGGAATACAAGACTTTCAAAACTGTGACATTGCTAAGTAATTTGACTAGTATTATTTTACTTGGCCCTTTGATAAATTTGACTATAAATTCCAAATTAATATTTATATATGATTCTGCTCTATAGTTGTCTCGGCTGTATGAAATGTTCTAATGAGACACAAATTAATAATGTTAATGATGTATTAATGGAAGTCATTATGAAGTAATACCAACACATTCTAAGTTATGTCATGAAACCAGATGGTGCAGGCTGATAGGTTCTAACTCAGTCTGACATAATGACACATGGCACAGCTGACTGGTTTCTTTTCGTATCAGCAGCCAATGACCTTGCTGCTCAACATTCAAATATTTGGCTAGTGTTTGCTGTAGCAGTTGAGTCACACTTCAGAAACTCTCCACCTCCCCCAGCTCCACCTGTATAGACTTGGATGATTCATGTACAGTATGTTATATGTGGGGGTTATTTCATATATGTTATATGCGCAGCAGGAGCAGTATATTCTCACTGCAGCATGTCTGTGGATGTATTGGCAGTAGCAAGTCTCGGTACTTACTCTGCTACAGCAGCAGTGTAGCAGATTTATTCTGCTAAAACCAAACACATTAACATTGTCATGTATATTACCATGCTAAACTCTCAGAGAGTTGTCATGACAAATACACTTTATGGAAGTGATATAAACAGCTGCTGTCCAAACACAGCTGATGAGAGTGGTGTGAATAATCACAGACATTCTTCTCAACAAAAAAAAAAAAGGCCAGAAGGAAAGGAACAGGAAAGAAAAAAGAAGAATGTGATGGAGAAATAGATAGTGTCATACAGAGGTCAAGATCTTATTAAGAAGACATTTGTGGTGCTTGCAGGTTGTTAAAAAAGATACAAGAAGAGAAACATGGACTGGAAAACATGGCTGGAAAGATCACATTGCCTTTTGTGAGACAAACATACACAATAAGAAAAGTACATTAAATATGTACAGTGTTAATATGAAGAACTTATGTATTGAAGGAAATGTTAGTAAATGTAACGGAAATGTACTGGTAATTTTCTGCAAGGGCATTATCTTTTTTTCTACTGATGTTTTCTTACAGTAAAACAAAAAAGTTTACTAAGTGACAGAACTGGGTAGATTACCTACGAATTTAAGTCTGTTACTGATTACATATTACATAAAGAAACTGTACATTGTCTTGGTTACTCAATTTAGGTAATGTAATCTTAGTACTTTTAGATTACTTTCAGAATACTTTTTAATGAAACTTATTTTAAACTAACATTAAACATACCAATATTATTTCTCGCAAAGAGAAAGAAAATATATTACATTTTTGTCAATTCCATCAACATCATAAAATGCATTAAACACTATTTTACACTAGGGTTTCCTGAAAAATGCTTATTGTAATAACTGCAATAGGTTTGTGAGTTGATAAAAAGCTAATAATTAATTAAACTATAAAAATGCAATAAATAAATAAATAAAATAATAATACATTAAAAAAAAATATATATATATTTTTTTTTAATACTCGAAGACTTCATGTTTATTATCCAAAAACTATATGACTATATGACTATATGACTATTAACCAAAAAAAAAAAAAAATTCTTTGAAATATTAACTTCCTCAGAGATTTTTCAAGTAGATATTTTATTTTGAGGGGTTTAGCGGACAAAAACATTTGGGAATCCCTGCATTAGATGAACAAACATTAATAAACATGAAAACACCAATGACATTACATGCATAAAGTCTTCCAGATTTGAAATATTTCTGTCCAGACATCCAGAATCAACGATTACTGAAGGTCTCTGGATGACGACATAGTGTTTCACAGCTGTACATCACCAGTGTTTAGTAACTTGCATAATTATTTGATTCATACATATTCTAATTGCTTGAGAGGTGCTTTTCCCCTCAAATTTAGAAACATGGTTTGCAAATTTATTTACACAACATTTATGAATATATTCAAAGCTAAATGTTATGACACACAGTAGGATTTTTAGAATCGGATTAAGGTAGGCCTAATCAATTACTACTCAGCACTGCTGACTGACATTAACAATTGCAAGAAAAGAGAGTTTTCTTAAAATGCTTTTTCATTATGGTGATTTCTGCTGTATTTCAATGATTAAAAGAATACTGAAATGTAACAAATTAGTTATCACTCACAAATATTACTCTGTTGTTCCCTTTTCCATTGTCCGTGACCTTGATCAGTTAGCTCACAGATGCAGATGTTTACACCCAGTGCAGGAATATTTTACGATGTCTACCTCCCCCTGGTGGGTATATGTGGTATTATATTTTCAGTTATATTCAGCAATTGGTCCAGACATGACAAGGAGGCACTCAGCCAGACACTAGCACAAACCAGAAAATTTCAGAATCTGCTAAATGTGCCCTACCCTAAGCTATTTTACATAGTAGGAGTTTACATACAATCCACAAGATAAAATAATGGCTAGATTTACACAATGATCCAGTTCAGACATTTACATAGGCCTACTATTGATTCTTAAAGGCAGGGTAGGTGATTTGGTTCAAAAACATCTTTTGTTATGCTGGTTAAAAGTCTCTTCACATCCCGATAGCAATTGCTAAGTTACTGTAAGTGGTCTAAATGTATTTATATGTATTTATGTCATCTGTATAGTAGGCATAGGACCGTAAAATGTTCATTCAGTCATATCCCTCGGTCCGAGGACTACGATAGGCTGTTCTACCACCTGTCAACATATGTATTTATATACCTCCAGACAACCTTCTCACAGACATGACACGTCATCGTTCCATTATGCTATTGCAGACCTAGCGTGAAAGGGAGGCATTATTATTGTAATATTAAGTGCTTTGTACTGTAATGTTTTCTCGCAGGTGAATGAGACATAAGGTAATCTGACAGCATTGTATTCAATCCTCCATCATTGCTGTCTCTCATCGTGTCACTGGTTAGCCTCTGAAGGTTAGCCTCTTTTTTTATGGATTACACGACTAGCCTACATATTATTTACACAATGGCAATCATTTTTCAATAATCCGCTACTGATGAGCACATTAACGTTTTTAACTATTTGAATTACCAAGTAGGTTATTTTATCATGCATTACTTTAGAAGGCATTTCTCTTTCAAATTCATTAAAATGCACAAAAAAAGCAAAAACAAATTCACCAACTTTTCAAATTTCCCCTGAAATTTTAAAATAAATACATTAATAATTAAGTATGACATTTGCATGTTCATGGTTCTCTGACATATGGTATGGTCACATGACATGCAGGTAAACAAATTAAATATTTATTTTTTCAGAAAGTGTTTTATTTTGATTCATTTTCAAATTGTTTTCATTTAACATTTTTAAATGAAATATATTCCATTTGTTGTTACTGTTGATAACAACAAATGGAATATATTTTCTTACTCTTTGTATTTTTTATATCAGTATGGTACAAGATTATCCTATTTAAATCCATGTGAAAAACATGATCGGTCAAAAGTAGCCTAATCTAAAAGTAGTCTGATTATATATTACCTAAAATGTGTAATGTAATGGATTATGTTACTAACTACAATTTGTGTCATGTAATTTGGAATCAGTAACGGATTACAGTTTGTAAGTAACTCTTTGTGTTGTTACCTGGATGATCTATGACTGTTCTTATATATGTTTGTCTGTAGTTCTGCATACTGTAAGAAAGGTCCACTTTCTTTGGTTTTCCAGCATCTTCTACATTTTTTACCTCTATCCAACAGATATGATTTTGGAATCCATTTTTAATTTTTTTTTTTTTACACCTAGGGCAAATTATGGACTTATACACAACTATAACAAAAGATGCAAACATTCATTGATGCTCAAAAAGCAGCAGACTAAAGATGAGGTAAACCGATGTAAATTTTTCATATTTTGTTTAAATATCTTATTATTTTATAATTAGTAGAATACTGTCCTTAAGAAGTTTTAAGACAAAATAATAAGAATTCACATGGATCATCGTGTTATAAATTTGCAAAAGTTGTTTATTATGATTTACCACGAAACAGGACAGGCATGAAAAATCGAATTTTCAGAACACTGTTAAGCGCCTTTGTTCTCTGTTTTAATAGGGAGTCTCGGTAACGCACAGAGATGGAGATAAGTTGTGTGTGATCCAAAAGGTTCTACATCTTTCTTGAACTGGAGCTGTTCCTTTTTTAAGATTTAAATAAACCTTAGGGCATTCGATGTAAAAAAAAAAAAAAGCGTTTGCCGTTGTATGCTACAGCACGCAACGTCACGACGCCAAGCCGTTGTCATAGTAGGATTCGTAACGTTACGTTCTTATCCGTTAGTTGCTTTGGTAACTTGCGTAAACAAATGGCGTCCAAGATGATCTGAACAGCGCTTGCTCATTTGTTTTGAAGCTACGGTAGGTATTACTCGTCTGAACGTTTGATGGCCAAATGATATATCTAAAACGAGCATGTTTGTTTGTATAATACATTATTATATTTAAACAGTCTGTTCGAGGAGATGGATGACGAGCCTTTTTCTACAACGCTTGCATACACGAAAAGCCCTAAAGCATCCAGAAGAACAACTTTTCAGGTATTAGTGTCAAATCATTAGTGTGCTCCAACGTTAAAAAATTCTTTAGATTGTTGTCAGACACATCAGTTTCTGTCTCAAGCTGCCTATCTATTCTAGACAGTTGTGGCGCGTTTAGAATTGAAGGTTTGTAACCGCAAAAATACTCACAATGACACGTGCATGTTGCTGAATTTTAGGATGAGCTAAAGAAAGCTGTGTCTGCTAGAGGCAACAGGCATAGTTACTCTGATGACTTTGACGATGATGAAGATGATGATGATGGTAGGTTTTACAATGCCATGCTTATCAAAAATATGTTCAGTGTATTGTATACTACTGCTGGCATACTCAGAGCTACAGACCTTGAATCAGTTTGTTTATTTTCCTAGCAATGTTTGTAATTCAGTTTTTCTTATTGTTCTTTGCCTTTATATTTGAATTCAGCAGACATACTTAAACTCCTTAAGATACAAAAACAGAAGAAAGAAAGATTTAAATATGGAAAGACTAAAGGCAAAATCAACAATTTCAAGCTTTCAGATGATGAAGAGGAAAATGTCAAACCCAAAAAAGTATCTTTTATGAAAACAAAAAGGACCAGCTCACCTGTGCACTTTGATCAGCTGAACACCACAGGAAGTGCAGATGACCAGCCTACTTCTTTCCATTCCACCCAGTCCAGGAATACTTCTCAAAGTCCAAGCAATTCTTACACTCCAGAGAAAAACCAACAGTCAGATTCCCATTTTTCCTCTTTATCTGACAAGTTTCAACCAGAATCCACTTCACTCCAGAAGGATGAACAGTCAAAATCAGTAATGAAGTTGAGGAAGAGCCTGTCAGAATCTCCACTGCCACTAAATTCTGAGAATAGCCAATGGGAATCGTCTGTCCCTCTTACATCAGATGGCTCACAGTGGGACAGTCCATTGCCATTGCCTTCAGAAAAAGATGAGGACAACCAAATGATTGAAGATGGTGAACTACCCATTCCTCAACCCAGGGAGAGAAGTGTTAAACCAAAACTCTCCACAGGTCAGTGCAGTCTTTGCATGTGTGCAGTTGTTTAAGGTCTGTGATCTTTGCAAGACCAGTTACCAATAATATTACTATTTGATTTGTTTATATCTTGAATTTAAATTTTAATGGTTGTTCCCCAATTATTCACTTCTGAAAGGTTTCCAGAGCTGGGGTTGATTTTTATTCTGTCTAGAAAATCAGCTTAAGAAGTGTCAGAAACTAAAATACACTTTCTTTAATGTAAACAGGTTTTCTTGCTCAAGACATGTTACCCAGACCCAAACCCAGGCAGAGGACAGCAAACATGTGTGATATTGGTCTGTTAGAAGAGGAAACACAAGCAGAGACCACTGCCTGCAGCAGAACAGCCACATCCTCTATGTCTATAGCCTTCTCCAACACATTCTCTACTGAGAAGAGTCAAACCTCTACCAATGATAGTGTTCTGGTGAGAATGCCTTAATAATAGTAAGACAAAAAGTGTCAGCAGAAAACCCATTTAAACACTAAATGCTAAAACCCAAGCTAAGAGATGTTACTTTTTTATTTTTTAATTACAAGTATGAATTTAGTGAAGCCATATGTACAGTATTAAAAACAAATATGTCTTTATTGGCAGCATTTGGCACCAATTGTTTCATGAAGAACATTTAACATCCATGGAAACTTTACATAAAACTTTGCACAAAAGGTGTTTTATAGTGTAAAAGGGTTCTTCAGGTCATTAAAATGTCCTTCACGCTAAGAAAAAAAAAATATTATATAAAGAACTGCTCACTAAAATGTTCTTGGGAAACACAAAATGATTTATCTAGGTGTCGCAGTAAAGCCCCTTTTGTTTTTAAGAGTGTAGAATCTGTTGTTATTTTTTAGTGGTAGATAATATCTCCCAACAGAAACAAGCTGATCAGTTCAAATCCAGGAGATGTTTTGAAAGACTCTTGTTTTGTTTTTCAACCTTATGTTTACTACAGTGTCCAGATGAAGACCAGAGCTTGTCAGAAAAGTCCAAGACACAGTCTTGTTCAACAGCAGAGCAAATGTCTGAGTTTCCAGACACTGTAGGCAGTGGTATGTGCGGAAATTAATTTAGACCGTTTTAATGTTCAGAGATTCTGTAATAGTGAGATTACATTTGACTATATTGGTATTGGTCATCTGTGACCTGACATTTAATAGTTTAGGGTAAATTATAGTGTTAATAATTTTAAATATGTCATTTTCATTCTAGCTGCCTCAGAAGAGAGCAAAGAGAGAAATTATTCAACATCCTTTGAAGAAAAGCATGTAAGTTAGATTAAAAGTGAAAGATCTTGTTCTTATTAATTAATGGCATCTAGTGTCAGCATTAAACAACTTCTGAAACAAGTTACTAAAGGAAGCAGTACCCTACAAATGAAGGTCAATTGAATGCCATGTCAAATTTAAATGCTAATGTAATTCTTGATTAAATCTGTCTTCACACTTTTCCAATCAGGAGAGTTCCCAGGGTGATTTTGACCACACGTCAACCACACTAAGCCGAATGTCTAGAAAATCAACAGACAGGTTAGTGAATTTGTTTAATACCTCATGCTGTATATGTGCATGTGGTGGACTTCTCAAGGAGGCAAAGTCTCCTCTCTTTTTTTAAAGTGTAAAATCATGTTCCATTTGATGTTTACACAGCATTTGGATGAGGATGTTACAGCATACTTAAAGGAATAGTTCACAAAGAAACATGTCATTCTTTACACATCCCCATGTTGTTCCAAACCCATATAACTTTCGTTCATCTTAGAAACACAATTGAAGATATTTGTAATGAAACCTGAAAGAGTTCTGAGATTTCTAAAGACTGTGCAAAGTCCATATGAATTTAGTGAGAAGTTTCATTTTTGGAAGAACATTACATTAACATACTTTTATTCAAACTGGGTCATGAAAATCTCATCATGTTTACGCATTTCTTAACACTTCTGGTAATTATTTTGTCAAGTTAAGCTTTTTTTATCTTGCCTCCTTGGAGGTATATATTTTTAATATAATAAAATAGTTTTTACTTGGTCACTGGTATGCTCATGATTTTAAACATATCTGTGTTTTTTTATGCTTTAATGAGTAAAATATCACTCAGTGTAACTTAAAAGTGTTACTCAAATGCATCAAACATCGAAAACTCAAAGAACAATGTCTTCTGGACATTAGACCTTCAAGCTCTCGGTCATCCAGTTCCAGAAAATCAAAGAGCTCCTATACAGCAGAATCTAAATACCTGGGAACATTGAAGGTTTTGGATCAGAGGACACAGGAGACCCAACAGGTTCCAGAAGCTGCAGATTCACTAAGAGCTGCTGTGTACCAGGTTAGATTAATCATAATATTTAAGGAATTAAATCATATTAAGTTCATAATTAAGTTATGTCAAGAGACTGGCCTATGATTTATTAAGAAACCCTTTTAATGTATCTAAAAAGGAATGGCTAAAAAAGAAAGAAGAAACTTTAAAAATAACAAAGAAGGCAAAAAAGCAGGAAGAGAAATTAAAAGAGGAGAAGTTGCAAGAGGTAAGATAAATCAAATGCTTAATTGAATTCCTTAGTAACCACAGTCCTGGAATGATTTATTAAATATTTATCATTTCTCTTCTAGGAAAAGCTTTCTAAAATTGCAGATGCAAAGGCCTCTTATGATGCCTGGAAAGAGAAAAAAAGTGAAGTCATCCAAAAGAAAGTAAAAGAAAAGCAGGAGACCATCAAGCAACAACAAATGGAAATGGATAAAAATCAAGAAAAAAAGGAAACGGCAAAACAGGTCATTATTTTTAAAATTCAGTTTATTAGCAAGAAAAAAGGAAACGGCATGTTTCATTGTTTATTAGAATATATATTTTTTAAATATTAGAAATACTGTAAATATTTTACTATATTAAAAAGATATTAGGGATTTGTTATTATTATAATTTTGAAAAAACAAACAAAAAATCCACTGCACATGAGGTCCACAACACTAGAACCGATTATTTTATGTTTGCGAATGTGGTTTGCTGTATTAGATAGTAAACTGCTCTGAACCCCTTTACTAAAAGCCTTGTGGAACAGACATTTGTGGAGGTGTTCATTTTCTCACTTCTATTCAAACTAGCATCCCCTTGCAGAATCCCATCTCTGCTTTAAATAACGCTGTTACTAAGTCATGTCTTTTTTTTTCTTTTTCTTTTTTCTGATGTCTGCAGGGCTTTCAGGTCTGCAGTCTTTACACTTATCATTAGTTTTTCTGTTATTATAGCTTAGGAGGAAGCAGTATCTGTCCTGAAATACTGTGATATAAGTTGACATGTCTTGTAGTGTGACACACTTATTATCTTAAACTAAAATTTTTGCTAATGCTTTATTATTTTAACTAGGGCTGGGTAAAAAATATCGATATCTCGATATTAATCGATTCTCATTTTTACGGAACGATATCGATTCTTAAATCCCAAGAATCGATTAGTCTAGTCTGTTTTCAGTTACTGGATGGAACGTTGAAGGGCACCGCCCATCCAATATATCGCAATAAGCATTGTGCTTTGGTACTTTTAATATGAAACAAAGACAAAGATTTCAAATTATGTTCATTGTATTGCAGTATTCAAACAATAAATGCCATTTTGGCGCTGTTTAATGTGGAGTGACAGATCGCTGTAGCGCCTCAGTTCAACAGACGCGGCAGCACGTAGCGTAAGTGAACCGATCACCTCCTCCACATTAATACCAGTTTCAGCACAAAATTAACATGACTAAACATCCGAAGGTAAGTTAAAAGAAAGAGTACAACTTTACAATCCGTATCCTGTCTCATGTAATCGCTCAATCTGTGATTCAGCCGCACAAAGACGTCAACATAACTTGGCTTGTAAACAATGTCAAGTAACATCACATTAAACTGTAGAGAGGGGCATTTTGCTAAATATATGCACCATATAACATTCATTTACTGTTCTTCAATGATTAATTTATGTTTGAATAAATCCATCAAGTTTTTATGACTGCCACCATTATGTTTATATTTCAAAAAAACTAATTGAAGTAGAAATATTATGTAGGTCAATTGTAACTTCATTATTTTAAAAACTTCATTAAGTGTAATTATCATTGTCAATTTTAACCTTCGATATTATAGTAATGTAGTACCAACTGACTCTCGTGTATATTTTACAGCATTAGTTGAGAGATTTTTTTTTCCTTGAGAAAAATCTGGCTTGTACTGTACCTGATATATATTCAAAATAATCGATATTGAACCAAATCGAATTGGTAATCGAATCACAAGCTTGTGAATGAGAATCGATTCGAATCGTAAAATTTGTGTCAAAGCCCAGCCCTAATTTTAACCATCATGCATGCAGGATTCATGACTCCATTGATTATTATATAAATAATCAATAAATATATCACACTCTAAACATTTCGAAAATCAGGTTTTTGAGAAGTGGAAAGAGGAGCATGACAGTATCCTTAAAGACAGAATAAGGCAAAAGAAACAGACTGAGAGAAGATTGAAACTACAGCAGGTCAAAGAGAAAGAAGAGAAGAAGAAGGACTCCATCTCTGCATTCGCTGAATGGTAAGAAAGATAAATGTTTAATTACAGGTGCGTGAAAAGGTTTTTGCCCCCTTCCTTTTTATTTGTCACACTTTAAAGATTCAGATCATCAAATAAATTGTAATATTACACAAAGATAACCTGAGTAAATACAAAATGCAGTTTTGAAATAATGATTTCATTTATTAAGGAAAAAAAGCTGTCCAAACCTGCCTGGCCCTACGTGAAAAAGTAATTGCCCCCTAAATCTAATAACTGGTTGTGCCACCCATTGCAGCAACAACTGCAATCAAGCATTTGCAATAACTGGCAATGAGTCTTTCACGTTGCTGTGGTGGAATTTTGACCCACTCATCTTTGCAGAATTGTTTTAATTCAGCCACATTGGAGAGTTTTCAAGCATGAATGGACTGTTTAAGGTCATGCCACAGCATCTCAATCGGATTTAAGTCCGGACTTTGACTTGGCCACTCCAAAATCTTAATTTTGTTTTTCTTGAGCCATTCAGAGGTGGACTTGCTGTTGTGTTTGGGATCATTGTCCTGCTGCATAACCCAAGTGCGCTTGAGCTTGTCACAAACTGATGGCTGAACATAGAGTGCAGAATTCATGGTTCCATCAGTTATGGCAAGTCGTCCAGGTCCTGAAGCTGCAAAGCAGCCCCAGACCATCACACTACCACCACCATGTTTGAATTGGTATGATGTTCTTTTTATGAAATGCTGTGTTGGTTTACGCCAGATGTAACGGGACACGCACCTTCCAAAAAGTTCAACTTTTGTCACATCAGTCCACAGAATATTTGCCCAAAAGTCTTGGGGATAATCAAGATATTTTTTGGCAAATGTGAGATGAGCATATGTGTTCATTTTGGTCAGCAGTGGATTTTGCCTTGTAACTCTCGCATGGATGCCATTTTTGCCCAGTCTCTTTCTTATTGTTGAATCATGAACACTGACCTTAATTGAGGCAAGTGAGGCCTGCAGTTCTTTAGATATTGTTCTGGGTTCTTTTATGACCTCCTGGATGAGTCGTCTTTGTGCTCTTGGAGTAATTTTGGTAGGCCAGCCACTCCTGGGAAGTTTCACCATTGTTCCAAGTTTTCTCCATTTGTGGATAATGGCTCCGTCCGTGGTTCGCTGGAGTCCCAAAGCCTTAGAAATGGCTTTATAACCTTTTCCAGACTGATACATGTAAACTATTTTGTTTCTCATCTGTTTATGAATTTCTTAAGATCGCGGAATGATGTGTTGCTCTTTAAACATGCTTCACTTTGTCAGACAGGTTCTATTTAAGTGATTTCTTGATTCAACAGGTCTGGCAGTAATCAGGCTTGTGTTTGGCTAGTGAAATTTAACTCAGCTTTCTAAAATAATGTGGTTAATCACAGTTCTTTCATGATTTAACAGGAGGGGGAAATTAATTTTTCACGTAGGGCCAGGTAGGTTTGGACAGTTTTTTTCCCTTAATAAATTAACTCGTCATTTAAAAAAACTGCATTTTGTATTTACTTGCATTATCTTTGTGTAATATTCAAATTTGTTTGATGATCTGAATCTTTTAAGTGTGACAAATATGCAAAAATGAAAAAAAAAAAAAACGTAAGGGGGCAAAAACCTTTTCACGGCACTGTATATACATAACACTAATCTAGTTTGTTTTGTTAATTAGCACACGTTTAGTCATGTTCAAGTCACTCAAGCAATTATGTATTGATTAAAATGTAAATGTGCTCTCTTTGTAATGCCTCAGGTTAGACTGACATTAATAACTGTGCTGTTGTGCATTAATTGCTTTACATATTACAGGAGTGACCAAAAGAAGGATGTTATTGAAGAGAAGATAAGGGCAGAACAGAGGAAGGAGAAGATAAAGGAAGTGGAGGAGAAATATGAAAAGGAGGAAAAAGAAAAAATGGCCTTGGAGATGTATGAGAAATGGCTGGTATGTTACAGCAAATTTCTGCACTAGTTAATGAATAGACGACCTGCCTTGAAGTTTACATGCTATTTCTCAATCACATGTGTCAATTCGCTCTATAAAAAGAGTTTTAGAAAATACATATCCATGACATTGCTGTTTATGCTTATTAAGAAGTTGCTCTTCTTAAACTAAAAGATCAAAATAACCAAATCACCTATCAAACGTCATTTGCCAATTAATAGATGTCATTATACAGAATATAATTATTATAACAGATGCTTTGAGACTGAGATATACATATTTTTTAAATATCTGTTTTTAAAATACATTAGTTTTCAATGAACATATTGTGAACAAAATCTTTTGATTGTTTTCCTTTGTTAGATTGATGTTGAATTTATATTGTCCTGGTCGTTTTATTACAGAAAAGAAAAGAGTTTCAACAAAAAAGAGAGAGAAACGAAAAGAGGATACAGGCTATTCTTCAAGATGAGCCCCCTCCACCCTGGAGCCCACCTAATAAAACTATCCCATTTGGAAAATGAGCGTTATTTAATTTTTATTTTTAACCTGTTCTTTGACATTTGATATAACTACATTTCAGAAAGACTCAAACCATAAATAAATCAAAATTCCCTTAACCCTATAAAGCCTATACTGTATCATATTTGATATGCAAATTTCTAAGGCCTTTAAATTATCAACATGAAAAAAACATGCTGTACACAATATTCTATGTGTCTTCTGTCATCTGATTGATAATTGTTATTTTAAAAGCAAGTATAAGGCTTTTTACTATAATTCTAAAAACGTACCCCTTTATCAAATTTCATAAAGTGAACATAAGAATAACTATTATATTGTTAGTGATATTTCAATATGAACACTTACTGGACTGAAGTAACTTAGGTTTATTTGTTTGTCCATACATCATTTTTTTTTTTAAATAATGTTTTTAAATGTATCAAATATGATAGAACAGGCCTTTGAAGGCTTTTATTTGTACAGCTCTCAATCATTGTATTGCATTGCATTATATGTTTTTCCCCCACAATAAAAATGACAGAGCTTTAATAATAAAATCTACAAAACATTCAAATACCCTCTTACTAAGACATTTTTATTGGGAGATATAGAGTGGTAACTGATATGTATATGCATTTTATATAAGCAAATAGCTGTACTGTTATAAAGATGCAATTGATTTACATTATAGTATACCAACATTTCATATTACTTTTTGGCTATATATAAATACAGTATCAGCAACTGCACAAAATTGCATATTTTTTCCTCAGTTTTGGCATTTAAATAAAATTGAGGTGTTTTTTCACTTCAACTATGTGTTTCATACTCTCCGATATCATACTATATGAGCCATAACATTCTAAGATTCCATAAAAACACATTAGAAAAGCAATTTTAAAATATTTGTATAAATATCACAAAGTTTGTCATTAACTAAAGTTAAAACAGTGCTGTTTATAGTATTGCATTATATGTTTAACAAAGCCTTTGTTTAAAATAAATCAGTTTAATTCCTTTTGTAATAATGTGCTCAGTTGCTTTTTATTAACTTTTATGGAATTTGTTTACTTGATGACATTCACAGTTTGGACCTTTTATTGTTTGATCTGATGATAAACTTGGGTTATTTTTTCCTATAAAACATATCTTGTTCATCATCATCGTCTTGTATTACTCTACAACTCCTTTTTTTTTTTTTTTGCCTTCTGAGTCATGCAGGGTCTCTGTACTTTGCTTAAGTGATCTCTTCAAAGGTAGTCTACAAAGGTAATCACCTTCACAGATGGTGCTATAATGTTTCGACAACTCATGGGTTCATCTAGGAACAAACCAGCAACACCATCAAGTGAAGTGAAGTGAA
Source organism: Onychostoma macrolepis (assembly GCF_012432095.1). Lineage (NCBI taxonomy): Eukaryota > Metazoa > Chordata > Actinopteri > Cypriniformes > Cyprinidae > Onychostoma > Onychostoma macrolepis. The sequence continues at coordinate 29,964,199 of NC_081155.1, forward strand.
GTGACATACGGCCAAGTTTGGGTGACCCATACTCGGTGCTCTGCATTTAACCCATCCAACGTGCACACACACACCCAGAGCAGTGGGCAGCCATTTATGCTGCGGCGCCCGGGGAGCAGTTGGGGGTTCGGTGCCTTGCTCAAGGGCACCTCAGTCGTGGTATTGAGGTGTCCCACCTACAATCCCTGCCGGCCCGAGACCTTTGGATTACGAGTCCGACTCTCTAACCATTAGGCCACGACTTCCCCTATAGTAGATTGTATAGTATAATAACCTTTATTTATCCCTGTAAGGTGAAATTGCAGTTGTGCAGCAGCAGCAAGGTCCTTAAAGGAATAGTTCAAGCAAAGATGAAAATTTGATCATTTTCTCAGCCACAGGTCATCCAAGATTTAGACGAGTTTGTTTCTTCATCAGAACAGACTTGGAGAAATGTAGCATTACATCACTTGCTTACCAATGGATCCTCTGCAGTGAATGGGTGCCATCAGAAAGAGCTGATAAAAAAAAAAAACAATCCCCTCCAGTCCATCAATTAGTCCATTATCCAGTCTTGTGAAATTAAAATTTACATGATAGTAAGAAACAAATCCATCATTAAGGAGTTTTAACTTTAAACTGTTGCTTATGCCCAAAATACATGTCCTCTATCCATAATAACATTTTGCTCTAGTGAAGACCATTCCCTATTTTTATTTTTCTCACATTAAAATCCACCAACATTTTGGTTTGTTTTGGATTGTTTTCACTTGTAAACTGTGCTTGTATATCTCTCCTGATTTAGATGAGTTGGCTTTTAAGTTAAAAACATCTTAATGATGGATGTGTTTATTATAATGGGGTGTTAATTGATGGACTGCAGTAGTGTGGATTATTGTTATGCTTTTATCAGCTCTCTTTGATGGCGTCCGTTCACTGTTAATGAAACAATCATCTACATTTTGGATGGCCTAAGAGTTTTTACATTAGAGCAAAATTTGCCATCCACAGAAAAGTACTAGGAACTATAATGTTAAGCTTATTATTAAACCTGTAATTTTATGATGTTTATTATGCGATAAGAGCAAATCACCAATGAATGACTATGAGATGGCACCATTGGTAATGCACATCCTGAAGCTTTAAGGCTGAAAGCCATCTGCTTGAAATAAAATCCCTAATGCAGCAAGATGTCTATAGATAAATCATTTTGTGCAGAGACAGGAATTCAATATTAAATTGTAGATATAATAGTAGTGGCTTTTGGGACATTCAAAGACAGACCGGGCATTAATTGACAGAATCAATACTCTGAGACCCTCTTATTCTATTTTTATGTTGTCCCCTTGTGGTCAGTAATTATTGATTGGTCTGCTCCTGTCAGTTGATTGATCTTTCATGGGTCAGTGGCTATCAGAATTAGGATGTGGGTCTTGATGGAATAAATTACATTTGTAAACCTTATTTCTTGATTGTTTAATATTCTGTAGGCTTGTTTGGTGGGCAAAAATTCACAAGCCCTTTCAAAAGGCTTATTCATAATGCAATAATTTGGTCATCTTATAATTCTAGATAATGAAGAGCTCAGTAATACGAAACATGAATATCCATAGCAAACAAGTTGAGACAACTGCCCACCAGACAGACTTGTTGCTGTTTATGAGAATATTTGTTTTAAGAGTATTCCATTTCAAAAACAAAACACTTCACCCTTGGAATCAAAATGGTTCCGTATTATTTCATCGCTTGTGAGAGCTCTTATTGTGAACAATGTGAAGTATTAGAGGCCAAGTAACCTGATTACCTGCGAGACGTGAGGTGTCTGAAACAGAAAGCAGCTGGCTTGCTGCCTCGCTGCCCAATAAAATTGTTGATTCACACACAGCATTTTTGTATAAACCTTTTATACTTTTGCTAAACTTGTTTCAGACCAGCTTTAAAGGCACCAATATATTAAATTCAAGTTTTTTAGAGAAAAAAAAAAACAAGCAAATACTTTGACTACAGTGCTTTTTTTCTCAGAAATTAAATCAGTTGAAAAAAGCAAATAAACAAATTTTTTTTTACTGCGCTGTTAGATATAATTTTTATTCTTTTGGTGGTCTGTTGAATCCATTGTTATTTTAGTATAATTGAGATACTATACGTTTTTTTTTATGTTTATTATTAGATTTTATTTTTGTATTTTCATTAAAATGTTAGTTTTACCAAATTTGTTGAGTATTTGTCATTTTATTTGCTTTTTATATGCCTATATACTGTATTATTTATTGTAGTTTTATTTTAGTATTTTATTTTGTTTTAATTTTAGTACATTAAATGAAAATGCTTTGTTTTTATTTCAAGTAATCAAAATGTTTGAATCACATGCACAAGATGAGTGATTTATATAACTTTTTAATTAACAGTTTTCCATAAAATAACATTTACTTTCACAGGAAACAAATTGGAATATATTCAACATGAGATCCCTCACTGACTCTTTTTACAGATCATATAAAACCAAATACATACTACATTACAACAACAACAAAAAATATCTCAAACTAGTGTTTAGTCACAAAGTCACCACAAATGTCAATGTTCCGTCTTTAGATTTACATACAATCCTTCTTTACAGTAGACTTTTTGGGTTTTTGTCCATATTTTGTAAAAAGCAAACAGCCTTCACAGCAGCGTGTTTTCTTGTGTGAAGGCCACACTGATTGTACTTTGCTTATTGCGTGTACATTTCTCCCTTACTGTCTCACTGCTACAAACCCTTTTCATCCCATTGTTTAACCGTCCACACTTGAACACAGCCATAAAAGATTTTCTATAGTTCCTGTTCATCCAGCCATAGAGAATGGGATTGGCAAACGTGGAGCACATGGCCACAATATGGAAAGCTGTATAGAGCAATTTGAAGTCTTTCATTTCCAATATACTACTATCAATATCCACAGCAAGCTGAAAGGCGTGAAAGGGTAGCCAGCTAACGGTGAAGACCACAACTACAGCAACCAACATTTTTGTCGTTTTCTGTCGCCGTTGATGACGGTCGCTACGGCCACCGCCAGGGCTGACGTGATTTCTTAGCTTGTTCCAGATCCGAGTGTATGCAAATGAAATGATTGACAACGGCAGGCCGTACTGTAGAAAAAACATGGCGATACTGTAGATGGTCCCATCCGCACTACTACCAGGCCACTTCTCGGCGCAACCTTGAATCGTCTGGTGAGGCGTCAAGTCAAAGGTCACGTATTCACGAAAGATGGCTAGAGGACTGGCAAGGATTGCGCTTGCCACCCATGTGATCACGATGACGACTATGCACATGTCTTTTGACATCTTGGTTTCCATGTGGTAGACAATGCTGCGGTATCTGTCCAGAGCTATAACGTTGAGTGTGATGGTCGAAACGTGGACCGCTAAGCCTTGTGCGTACGGCAACAGGTAGCACATCACCTGTCCGAATTTCCACTCTCCATAGAGTGTGTACATCAAAGTAAACGGCAAACACAACGTGTTGACCAACAGATCTGCTACAGCCAAATTGACAATGAAATAGTTAGTCACCGTGTGTAAATTTCTAAACTTGTACACAACATATATGACCAAGGAGTTCCCGGTCACGCCAAAGATGATGATGGTGCTGTAAGCCAAAATCAAGATCACTTGAACACCCACCAGTTTTGTACTGTCTTCCAGACCGTCTAGAAAGACACCCTCAACTTGGATAGTGGCTGGTGTAGAGAAGTTTGCAGCCTGAATTTCGTCTTCAGATATGTTCATTTCAGTTCTTATATCCATGTTTAGCATTCATTCACTTAAGTCAATTACTCTGGGGAAAAAAAGAGTAAAGTGAAAATGAAACATTAGGCTAAATTAAAATGTATATTGTATTCAAAACAGAAAATCAATTATTATTAATCAATAAATAATTAAATAACCCATAAATTATGAAATGCTGGATGTCCTGTTATTATGTCATCAGTGATTAAAAATTCAGGTTCAAAACTTATTTTCATGCAACAATGCCATGCACGATATGTTTTACTATTTGATGAACGTTAATTCATATTTTATATTAATAAATGTTATTTGCATATGCACGTTTGCACCTATTGTCACTTATAACATGCGGCAATAAATTATAGGTATAAACTTCATAATTTGGGGAAAAAACAACAACTCTGGGTTGATCAGAGGAAAGAAAGAAAACGAATTTAGCAATGAAATCCTTTTTGAAAAGAGTATGTCCTTAAAGTGTCTTACCTTCTTTAAGTTGTCAAGTTTCATGCAATATAAGCTCACGTACGTATCTTGCAGAAGAGAAAAAAAAGACCGAATCCATAACAAATTTATCACGGATAACTCAACGACAGTCGTCAAGAAGTGTCAATAAGACGAGTCGGAATGAATTCGGTGCACAGAGCTTCCCTGAGCGTCTGCTGGGAGTCTACAGGCTGCCTCTGCACGATCTTTACGTGAGCAAATCCAGCTGTGCTCGCGAGATTGTTGATTGACATCCGACTTCATAATGAACCACAGTTTGCTTTACAATTACAATGTTAAAAATAAAAATTTGCAATGTTTGCTAATGTTGATTAAAGTTATTACAAAGTGTTAACAAATGTTTTAAGATAATTTATTAGCATGAAAATAACTCAATTATCACTTTCCTTTTCTGATCTGCGACAAATTACAGTTGATTTACTCATAAATAATTTAATGTCATTCACATGTTTGCTCAGCTCTTTGTTTCACATTATAATTTTACATTTAGCCTATGGCACAGGTACAAAGAGGTTTCAAATGTCAGGAAATGTAATCATTAAGACAAAAGCACAATTGTCTGTTCTCCTGATCCACATCAGGTAGTCAATAATCAGGATAAGAATCTCCCCATTTTGTTGTCAGACAAATTTATGCACTACCCTTAGCAATAGTCCTTTGTGGTTTGCTGCTGTAGGTCATAAGATCTGATTTTGGCTGTTGTCAAGTGAAGATGGTGTCATGTCTTAGTATTTTAGAATTATTCTCTCATATAACACTAGACCTCTTTCATCTGATGGAATACAGATATGTTATGTATTTATTATCTTCAGATTGTGATAATTATGTGATAATCATTTCATCATTAATAGATTTAACCGGCTGGCTACTATTAAGAAACAGAAATGCAAGAACCTCAAAATTTTCATCCATTAGGTTTTATTTTTAAGTGAGACAACAATTATGATATACTCTCGCAGAGCGACTGTTAGGAGCCAGATTGCTGCTTGCAATAATTCGACTTAAAAATTCACAAACTGCCAGCGCATTAATATTCTCAACTATGCAGAACTGCACTGCACTATAAATGCTAAAAATTCTTGTCTTGCTCTCAAGTTAAGTATCACAGCATTAAGTGACCTTGAGTGATTTATAGCATTTTCCAATTCCTGTCCACCATTGCGTCAGTTTCTAAATTTGAATTTGATTGTATAATGGATTTTTTCATAAGGTTGTTCATTTACACTTGCCCTCTGGTTTTAAATTAGTTTTGCTGTGCTTCATTAAGGATATTGATTAAAGATAAAGTCAACATGGTCTGATTTTTGCAACCCAGAGCAACTTACTTGTTGTTTAAGAATAATTTAGTTTTTTCCTGTCTTTGGTATAATGTGCACCAATCAACTGTTCACAATAAGACCAAGAGCATAAATTAAAAAAGGTGATCATTTACGGGAAAGAAAGTCATCCTTTACTCACCCTCATGTTGTTCCAAACCCACATGACAAATGAAGATGTTTTTAAGACAAACTTATGTTTAACTGAATGTACTTCCTGATTCTTTGTCATGTTTGTGCAGTTTACTAGCAATTTAAATGCTTTGTATGTTTATAAAATGCCCTATACAGTTATAAAATGCCTTATAAATCATTTCAGAAATGTGAAATAAATTTCATTTTGGGGGCATCCATAAAAAAATAAAAGAAACATCATTTGGAAGAGCAAAATATGTGCTTTTTATGTTACCATTGTGGATAATAAAAGACCATGTGGGAAAATCATAGTGACTTATATTCTTGAATATTCTTGGCACAACATTACCAAACTGCAGCATGTTATTAGTAACTGGAGGGACAACTGTTTAAACAACCCCTATTTTTGACCTTTGGAATGTGTTTTCTTCAATATATGTTGTTGAATCAATAATTGCAGTTTGGTTGCCATGACACATTTGGGTAGAAAAAAGAATTAGAAGAAATGATCTAAATACAGTATGATACCTAAACCCTCCTAAATCTCAGTGCAATAGCTTTTTAATTGAACTGAGCTGGCAGCTTTAGTCACTTACTGGCTGTGTGATTAATTGGTATAGATTTTCATTCACTTCAGGGAGACTGAGGTAAATGTCCAGCCAGGCAAATAGGCATAAATAGAAGCAGCAGTACAACAACACTACAGAGAACACAATGACAGAAATAACCAGCTCCCTGAAGCACTGTTTCTGATGTTAGTCCTGTGATCCATAGTGCTGACAACTGTTTTACTTTACAGTAAACATTTAATGCCATGAAATACTAAGATTATACATATGTATTGTTGTCAAATTGAGAATAAAAATGATAAATTCTTAAAGAAATTCTTTATTATTCATTTTATTTATTAGTAAGATGTTGTCCAAATTTGCTCTAACTTGGAGGTCTTTTCATTTTGCAGTTTTAAAGTGTTGAGAGAGATGCATGTTGAAGATTTTATTTTACCAAAGCAGCTTTTTTTTTATCTGCAATGTAACATAACAGTTTTGTTTATTTCAATATGACATTCATGGCCTCATACTTTAAGATATTTGCGAGGTTTCACTCACATGTAAAAACAAAGGAAGCTGATTTATTGGCTCTTTTAAAAATGTATGTATGTATGAAAAAAAATTATCTTCTTAATTCAAATATGAAATAGTACCTGTCTGCTCAATTAATCTAAAAATAACTGAAGGATGCCTGCATTATGCAAACAAACAAGCCTGAATAGTTCCTTAAACTACTCAAGTGGATGCGGTAAGAATGTTCCCCAAGTAATTTTACCCCCTGCACTGAACTGGATGCAGACTCTGCAGGACACTAGCTAATGTAAATGCTGTCTGCAGCATCTTTCCATTAACTATTCATCATCATTATCCCCATTACTGTGCTCTTTGACTACATTATGGCACTCGGGGCCGTCCAAATATTACTCACTGTTTCATTGTAATCCATAATTGCTGAATAGAATTAGTATGGACTGTCCTTAAAGTACTGTCCTTAACTTTGCATATGAATTACACTGAATTTGTTATCTTGCTTATGAAGCTTTTAGAAATTAGATAAATAATTAATACACGTTTCAATACATCATATATGAATATATATAATTTACTGATTATGTAAAGAAAGAAATAAGGGCTATCATGTCATGCTGTCAGTGCATGTTGGAATTGTGGAAACACTTTAAGATGTCCTGGATATTTGTTTTGTTTTTTCCCTTCAGTCATGTATGAAATTTCCTCTCTCTCTCTCTCTCACTTTTTATTTCAATTATTCCGGGGTATAATTCAGCTTTTGGCTTGTTATCTTCAAGCACATTACACTAGTCTATTGTTTCCTCATTATAAGTGTTCCTTCTTTATTACAAAAATAGTGTTTAAGTGAAACTGATCATCATAATGATCAAAGATCACATACATTCATGATGCATCAGATGTAGGGGCCTATATCCTATAATTACATGACATGCGATTAACTTCTTTAATGAAAAGTTTCATGATGGTATCATTATCGCCATTTCTTAACATTTATAGTTTGCATAACAGACACATATTCTAGACACAGATACCAAGGCATTTTGTTGCCATGTAGTGAAGGACAGTCTGTCAGCAGTTGTTGACTAGAGTAAATGCTCTGATGCTTTTGTGGCTGTTTCTGGATCAACATTAAAGGACAAATTCCTCCCGGAGTGTCTTCAAGATGCCATCCAGATGGTAAAGGGAATGACGGCAATGGGGAGGGTGGTGAGAGGTGTCAAAGCGCCTAGACACAACATGATGAAGACCCCGATTATAGCTGACAGGAAGGCCATCTTTCTGCTTAAGAGAGTTGTCCTTACAGTTTTGCAGAACTGAAAGAGATGGGACTCGGGAAAGGCATTGTTTAGCATGGAATCAAATGTTTATCTGTTATTTATTAATAACTCCACTGTCCACTAGATGGTGCTGCTACTGTTGTTAGATGAGTTTGCAAAATGCACAATAAAAGGATTTTTGAATGTCACATTTTCAAACTTTACCTTATTACCAAATATAATAAGAGTATTGCATTGTAACCTGTACTGAAATTTAATTATAGGCTAACTATTTCATGCATATGTAGTAGCATGATGCTTATCACATTTAATAGGAAATAGCTATGCTCATTTTATATTATTTTATTAAATACTGTTGTATAAATATATATATTTTTAAAATATTTTGCAAAAAGATTAAATTCGTTGGGAATGCATTAGTTTTCACTAACTAACAATCATTTTAATTGTCAGTGTTATTAATAGATTTTTAATGTTAGTGTTAGAAATGTACAGTTTTTATTATAGCCTACTTCATCATCATTTATAACTTGACAAATTAAACAAAAAATGTTTTAGTATATGTAAAATTAACATTAACCTATAGATTACTGCAATATTGTCAGTGTTAGTTTACAATACCTATTCAGACCTAATTGATCATATATATATATATATATATATATATATATATATATATATATATATATATATATATATATATATACAGCCTATGACAGCAAGAAATTAGAAATTCAAAATGGACCAATGAATCATATTCATAGTTTGAGTTGTTTGGCTCCATATAAAAGGCTATGAACTGTAGCTATAGCTCAAACGAGGCTTTTGTGCTCTGAAAATAACCCTGTTCATTCTTTTGCATTTAGCAGTTTTTCATGGCACATGAGGTTAAGGTTACTACAAAATGCACAAGATGCCTTTCGTCTTTTCTCAGCTCTATTTATGGGGAATAAACCACGAGGAGAGGAGTTCACTGACATATTCAAATAGGAGATAATCTGTGCTTGTGTAGGAGGAAATTGTGAAATCCTGCTTGGAATTTGGAAACAAAAGTAAATAAATGCTGTGGGAGGCTTAGAGTGTGACTGTTATGTCCAGACATAGAACGCAAGGTGCTTAAATCTAGTGTCCATTTTTAATTTATGTTAAAATCTGCTTTGTCATTGAAATAAAATGTTATTTCTAGGCTCATTGATTTCCTGCACAATACATGTCTCCTCTTAGTCTCATACTGCCAATTCACTGCATACAGGAAATAGATACATGTATTTTAAATTGTAATAATATTTCACAATATAACTGTTTTTACTGTATTTTGATTAGATAAATGCAGCCTTGGCGAGCATTAAGGATTATTTCAAAAATTTAAAGATTTATAGTGCATCCATATTCAAATTGTCTGTATATCCACCCTCCACCTTTTTTTGTTTTCTTACCTGAAAGGTTAGGAAGCTAAATCCAACACCATAGCGGCATTACATGACATAATGTTGACAGTTGTGCCACAGTAAGCTGTAGGAGAAAGATCCAATCAGCTTCTCCGCCCGTCGTGCCACTTCCTCTCCATTTAGTGGCTGTACACTGACCATACTGTCTGTTTTATTGACCTGAATCTGATCACCGTATATGCAAAATCCGCCAAAGAGTCCACACGGACACTGGCTGCTTTGGCCAAAACTCCCAAAATCAGTCTTTCGTTAGTCACCATCTGGGACAGTCGTGGCCTAATGGATAGAGAGTTGGACTTGTAACCCAAAGGTTGTGGGTTTGAGTCTCAGGTCCAGCAGGGATTGTAGGTGGGGGGAGGGAATAACCAGCACTCTCTCCACCCTCAATACCATGACTGAGGTGAGACCCTTGAGCAAGGCACCCGAACCCCCAACTGCTCCCTAGGTGCCACTGCATTGGCTGCCCACTGCTCCAGGTGTATGTTCACTACTGAGTGTGCACTTGGGTGGGTTAAATGCAGAGTACAAATTCTGAGTATGGGTCACCATACTTGGCCACACGCCCCTTTCCCCCTCAACAATGGACTTCTCTTTAATGAACACTGGTAGGATGTCTGGGATGAAATGAGCAACACGACCCAAGTAGATTCCAAAATGTATAAAAAGAGTCCTGGATACCTCCAAAATGTCACCACGCTTGTAAAGAGAGACGTCGTAGGTTTTCATCCTCCAGTGTTGAGGTGATGAAGAAGAAATTAAGCAGTCTACAGTGATGCTGTTCACTTCACATTTATTTGATTTGCTCTGGGAGGAGTGATGTGGTTCATTGAATAAAGCAGCTTTTGTGCATCACGTGTTGACTGTGACAAGGTAATTTCACAAGTTTTATATAAGCCACACTGTGTATAAATAGATATTTAAATGGCCTGCTGAATAAGTCAGTCTTAATTGCCAGGAGGTGAAAGTCCTGGGTCAGTAGCAAGATTAATGCTTGTATAATGCTTGCTTGTTGAAACAGGTTAAACAAATCCTGAAGAATGTTTGACCAATTGTATCATTAGTATGTCATTTATATACACATTATTTTGGTCAAGTGGCCTGAGACTGACCTAATGATGGTTGCTTTGCACTTCTAGTATGTAAAATCTTGCAGATGAGAACCTCAAAACCAGGTAATTTTTTAGTGTGATAACAAATTGAGCATTATGCATCTATATGCAATGGGAACGGGGAGGAGAATGGATTCAATTCGGGGCGGCTGCATCAAAAGCATGTTTACTCTTCAAGCCAATCTACCTTTTGCTAGACTGGTTTCTTTTATCATTTTATTTTATCTGACCCAACCAAATAATGGTGGGCTATTTGCTGATATAAAATAAATTAATTTATATAGGGGGCAACTTTCATTTATATAAAGAACAAAAGGTTCTTTATAGTTTTTTTAAGAATATTAAATTGTTCTTCATACTAAGACAAAAATAGTTCCTCTATGGCCTTTGTTAACCTTTATTTCTAAGATCTACTCTAAATGAGGAGGGCTCTTAATATTGTCTTGAACACTGGAGGATCAATAAGGTTGAGATCCACTTTTTAAACTTCTTAAATTCAGCTCACATCCTTACTTTAGTGCCATTATTAATTGATTAAATTATTTTATTCCTCATATTTCCCAATATGAATTCATGTTTGGAAGAAGTTTGCAATAAATATTTGAAATATTTTTTTCCCCCCATTGTTGTTGTTGTTGTTTTCATGAAGAGAAAACTGACCTGGCCTAAAAAAGTTTAGTGATGGCAAATCAGACTAAGAGGTTGCATAAACTTAGACTCTATGTTAAGACAGTGTCTTTAGAACTAGTCTGACAAACTAGCAGTTGGCCAATCAGTCTTATCATTTGGATTTTTATGTAACTGAATTTAAAATATATATATATATATATATGACCTAGTCTAAAAGAAAATAAATAAATAAAATAGCTCACTAACTTTTACTGACTAACTAACTAGTCTTAACCTATATGCAACCGGCCTTGTGCAAATTCCACACGCTACAGATCAGACAAGCTTTATTTGAAAATAGTGAAATAAATCCAATCAACTGTTTACAGCAGTAACCAGAAATAATAATTTTATTTATACATAATGCCAACATTCATCAAATTGTTCTGTCTGCATATTCTTGTTCTGGTTCTCGTTCAGAAACTTACGGTGTTAAATATACATCGAAACTGTACAAATTCACAATCAAGCATCGTCAGAGCTTAATAATAACAATAATAATAATAATAAAAAAACTACAGGCAGGCCTACTTATATATGTTATGTCTTAAATCATAGTCCATAGTACATTCAAATTTATCATATCAGTTCATTTCCATATCAGTGATCATAAACACTTCTGCTTAATACAAATATAAGACACCTTTAGTGAACAGTACATGCAATCTGTAACTTTAAGCTACAACAATATTGGCTTTACCAATTTTAGGTATATGGTTTAAAATGAGAAATATATAGCATTGCTGTAAAGGCAGAGTTAACAGCATGTTGTCATGAAGTATTTAAATGACAGAACTTATCTTTTAACATATGTAGAAGAAAAAAGCAAATGATGCTCAAACATTGTTTGACTGCATAATCAGACTTTGCATGTTTACACATATTCCACTGCGGCACTGATGCATTGCATTGTTGTGTACTTGTCCCCTTTAAAACAGAGCTTTGTTGTTTAATGTGATGTAGTGAAAGTGTCTCTCAGCCAGCCATCCACAGAATGAAGGGAACAAGGATTGTGGGTAATGTAGTTGAAGGTGCCAGGCCAAAGCACAGGATGTACATCACTCCTATTCCAACAGTTAAGGCCACACTTCTTTGGTCCCGAATGATGGTTTTCAGACAGTCACAGAACTGCAAAAGAAAATGCATTAAACATATCATTATCAGACTTCGTCCAAATCAAATTCAATTGTTTCTTCTCCAACCAAAATATTGGTTTTAAAGAATATATAGGCAACATTGACATTTAGATAACATGGTATTAATCCTACAATATTTTGTATATTAATTCTATGATATTTTAATAAGTAGATTATAATATTTTGTAGGCTATATTATAATATTAAAGGATTCGATGTTAAATAGCCTAAAATAATATTTGTTGTCCAACTCACCTTCTCTGTCTGCTGGCTCACAGGTGTCCCGTACCTGCAATATGTCACGAAATGTTCACAGTTATTCCATAATAAACTGTACGGAATATCGCCGACCAGTTTCTCTGCTCTCCTCGCGACTTCTTCGCTCACCAGTGCGTGACACTTCATTTTCACATCCATATCATTCACCATAATCTGAGCTCCATACGCGAAATCTTCAACCGAGTCTACTCGTACACTCGCGTTTCTGTAAATACAGCCTAATATGAGTCTTTTGTTAGTGACGACTGGTTTGATGAGCTGTTTGTCGTTGGTTAATACTGGCATGATGTCAGGCATCAGGTGCGCCACCCTGTTGTCGCCCAGATAGATGCCGTAATGAATGAAGAGAGTGCGCTGCACCTCCAGTAGATCTCCTCTCCTCAGCACTGGCCATTTCGCCGCACGCTCCGGCTCCTCCTGCCATAGACTTTTAAAAATATTAAAGTTTGAGAAAAGAAAGAATTTCTCAAATAGAAGCGTCAGCGAGTCTAGCATTTTTATGACTTGCAGACTTCTCAGTCGATGGAGAATTTATATATGGCATGTGCTTCAGGACCGAGGAGGTCCCCAGCATTCTGATTGGCTGGAAGTTACATTCCCACACTAAACCACTTTAATGCTCAACACTTGATTACTTAATGTTGTGTAGTTTTCGCAAATAAACAGTAAGCCTATTGGTAGCACTTTACAATAACAATCATAGAAGAAGAAAAAAAAGAATGTTAGAAATCTTGATTAATATAGGTTGTTTTTAGGTTGGTAGGCTATACAACATTCTTGATATCTATCTATCTATCTATCTATCTATCTATCTATCTATCTATCTATCTATCTATCTATCTATCTATCTATCTATCTATATATATATATATACACTCTTAAAAATAAAAGGTGAGTGCACAAAGAATCATTCAGTCAAAGAAAGGTTCTTCAGATGTTCAAAGAAGGTTCTCCTGTATATGGCATTGTGAAGCACCTTTATTTTTAAGAGTCTATATATAGAAACAGTTTGACAAACATACTTTTTATACTTTTTGCATAGTAATTATTCACGTACAAGAATTCTGCAACATAATTAAATGTGGTTATTAACTCAACTATGTGACTGTAAATTAACATACCAAGTAAACCAAACCAAGAACTAAACAATTGTATGTATCGCTGCTTAAAAAGACTTTCAGATTCATATATTTTGTGGCCACTATATAGTACATTCTATACTTTTTCATACATGTCTGTTTCAAACATGTGAAGAAGCTTATCCGGAACCTTATTCCCCTCAGCTCAAAGCATGTTTTGAAGTCCCTTTGAGCTGATTTTGTAGTCTAGTCTGTGAAACGTGAGCCCCTTAATAAGAGGCAGGGGCTGATTATCCTCTAACAATAACACTTGCTGTTCTCATACAGACTGGTCCTCCCGGCCTTTCTCCTAAGCACCCAAAAGATTTCTGCAAGCTTCAATAAAAAAGTGGCCTTAATTAGCAGTGGCATGTAATAACAATTCTTTGTCGTAATCAGGTCATCGGATAATCTTGAAATATTTTGTACCCAGATCCGTCCAGATCCTGTTTCTGTTTTAATCATTAGACCTATTTGTCCAATCTAGTGCATGAAATCAGAATCACTATTCTTCCTCCACAATGTTTGGCTCCAAGTGCTATTTAACCTACATATCAGTGGCTAATCAGAAAAGACAGCAGAAGATGTCATTTGATGACATCTTAAACAGAAACACTATGAGATTTTTTTGTCTACAACAATCATAACAGTAGCCAATTCTTTTCACAATGTGAATGCATTTTTAACCCTCTATGGTACCGTGTTGCCTCCAGGCAACACAACATATTTTTGTTTAGTTTTTTTTTTAATAAAATGAGACACTCATTTAATTGATCAATGCTGTCTCGGGGAAGTAGAAGTCAAGTACTAATAAATGAACATACAAAAAAAGTGGTCACATGACCCACAGGGGTCCATTTTGTTTCCACTTTCAGGACATGTGCACAAGTCACATGACTCCGTATTTTGTCCAATGAAAAGTGCATTTTTCATCAATTTCCATACATATAATTGCCTACAAAAAATCTTAATCACCTTCATTGGAAAGTAAAGAAGTATTTTCAAAAACTTTACATAAAATTTCATCAAATGTAGCATGGGAAATTACAAAAAACTGCATGTTGCCTCAAGGCAACATTGTACCGTAATGGAATCGCATAAGGCCATGCAGGCATACTAGGTTAGAATACAAGTATATGATATTTGTAAGGAAAAGGGTTAGAATTATCTAAATGTATTAGAATTTTCGCATGATTTTGTAATGCATTTGCAAGAATAGTAATTTTCATACTATATCTTTACATATTATGATTTACATATTACATATTATGATAATTGTTTCCTCAGCTTTCACAAGCAATGAGGTGTCATTAGTGAAGTAAGAGATTTTGCATCCATGTGCTTGTGTGTGTGTGTATGTGTCACAGTATGGGTCGGACACGGGATGAGTATATAAAATATAGATTTATTAGACACAATGAGCTTAAGAGGAAAAGGCAAGGAGGTAGAGATGATCTTGAATCCACACACACTATATCTTGTTCCAGGAGCGGAGACCGGGGCTTGACAGACAGACGGATCCAGGGGAGAACGATCTAGGAGGATGAGAGGAACACAAGGAGCAGACACAGAAGGTAAGACTTTCGAGGTAGGTATAATTTTAAGGATATTGTTCTTTGTCTCAACAGGTAGCTGAAGAGGAGTCCAGGTCGTGTCGACGAGATCGGACGGTGAGTGTGTGTGGAGATGGTGTTTATATCTTGAGTGCTGGTGATGAGTTGATGAGGTGCAGGTGGACGTGATCAGTATTCAGGTGAGGTGGAGCGTTGTGATTGGTGGAAGGTCGGGCCTGGCCGATCCGTGACAGTATGTGCATGCTTGTAAGAATAAAGTGCATATTACTATAAGGTTATGATGGTTTTTATTTTTTTTTACTTTGAAACAACACTGATTATAATGTTTTGTTTTGATAGCAGATATGAAAGTTTAGTTATACTTGTGAGAGCAACAGCTGGATATGAAATGTTACTTTTATTAAATATGAGATGTGCAATACATTAAAAACTAGATAATTATGTTTGTTCAAGTGTTTGGTTAAAGAAATTGATGTTTTCAATAAATACACTGTAAAAAGTGAAAGTTGACTTAACTTAAAAAAATTGAGGAAATCCGTTGCCTTAAAATTATTAAGTACATAATAATTAAAAAAAACAAAAAAAAAACTTGACGATTCAAATAACTTTTTTTTTTTTTAATTATCATTTACTTAAAAATTTTAAGGCAACGGGTTTCCTCAATTTTTTTAAGTTAAGTCAACTTATCACTTTTTACAGTGAAAAAAAAGTCCCCTTTTTTCCTCTCACATCAGAATCCACAGACAAAATTGTATAGAACTGTTTTGGACAGTTTTTGCTTGTAAACAGTGCTTGATCTGTGCACATTTCTCTTCTGATTCAGATAAGACAACTTTTTCACTGGAAAGCAATCTTATATTAGCCAGAAGAAGCAGTTTGATTCTTACAAACATGCAGTTTTTCACATCATAAGATGTTAATGTCAGGTGGATTATTGTGATGTTTTATTAGCTGCTTGAACTCTCATTCTGACGGCACCCATTCACTGCAGAGGATCCATTGGTGAGCAAGTGATATGATGCTACATTTCTCAAAATCTGTTCTGAATGAGGAAACAATTTCATCTACAATCTTGTATGGCCAATCTTGTATGGAGTAAATCTTCAGCAAATTTTCATTTTTGAGTGAACTATTCTTTTAAGCATGAGCATAAAAATATTCAAACATAATTTTAAATCAGCTGTATTTCAGCACACAAAGTCTGCCTATATTGATACACTGTTGACTTTGTGGAAGATTGCTGCCAGTTGAGTTGACAAACTGGGAGAGGTGAATAAATCTGTAATAAAGTAATCACAAGGTCTAAAGTGGTCTAAAAATATACAGATGGTAACATCAGCGATGGACCCAATAAATCTCTCAAGATATCTGTAATGATTATAGGCCAGTTTTGTTTTTCTTTGTTGAGATAGAACTGGACATGTGTCATCGTACCTAAAACAGTTTTAAAGGTGCTGTATATTTAGTATATTTACTACAGGCTTTTGGCTATGATAACTCTTCATTTAAGCAGATTTCAATCAGTATAACTAGTAAGTGCAATAGTTAAAACATCAGTGGAATAATAATCACCAGAGCGCACTGTGATGCAATAAAATGGAGATCCTTTATAAAAAAATATATATTCGCATTTGTGATCATGTTGAGTGTCCTCCGTCTAAATCACATGCATTCCTCGTTTTGTAAAATGCTTTTTGTAGCATAAATAATTATTGTGTAATCATTATTTTAGCCTTTGATGACATTTATTTTGTTTTGAATATTTGGCAGATGTGATCAACAGGCTGTTTGAGGTCTGAAGGGCAGATGTGAAACTCTGGTAATTGCAGAACCACACTTGAAGTGACGGCTGCTGAACTTACACTGCCCTCGCTATGACCTCCCCACTTACAAATTCACTATGATCACATTTACGGGATGCCAGATAAGAGTACTCTTGAGAAATGCACTATACTTAACTATCACATTTTTGTGCATTTATTGATTACTATTTTATTCCAATCCTGTTTACAAAGTTTTGAAGAGAACCTTGAGGGGAAAAAAAGGATCAGCAGAGTGCCTTAATGTTGAGGACAGAGGAGCAGAGAACTTCAGTAAATCAAATGGACAGGAGACATAAACCTGAGTAACTGCTTAGCATGACTATGCACATGAACAATCCCAATGAGAAGCATTAGAAGCAGTTCAAAATATCTCTACATTTTTAACAATGTAAAGCATGAAATAAAAGTTAGAAAAGTAAAAAATAGCTCATATAGAATGAAACAGGAATATATGGAGCTCACATTAAAAAAAAAAGGGCACCAAATTTATTAAGAAGCCCAAATTAAACAAAAAAAATACAGTAACACTTTAGAATAGGGAACACTTATTCACTATTAACTACAACTTTTCCCTCAATAAATTCCTAATTTGCTGCTTATTAATAGTTAGTAAGGTAGTTGTTAAGTTTATTAGGGATGTAGAATAAGGTCATGTAGAATAAGGCATTAATATGTGCTTAATTACTACTAATAAATGGCTAATATTCTAGTAATATGCATGCTAATAAGCAACTAGTTAAGAGACCCTAAAATGAAGTGTTACCAATGAAAATGAAGTGCTTGAAATGTAATCAATGAACTCTTTATAACAGTAGATCAGATTGTTTACATAAAATGCACATAAATATCATTATATATCCTAATAATTTATGATCGAAGCTCTGTATTTTTTAATGTGGGAGAGAAAACATATATTGCAATGCAATATAATAATGACTGAGATAAGTACAAGCAAACGTTTCTCAAAAGCCTGATGTATCATATTTAATGCTCACATTTTAGCATACATTTTCCCAAAAAATTATATAATCAAGTAAACCTACAGTAAGACTAAACCTTTACTTCAGACTAGTAACTGTTTATCTTGAAATATTTCTAACAAAACGTTTTTCTTATAGGTTTACTTTATAAAAATCAGTTCAAGACACATGTACCAAGACATGAAAGGGGACATTTTAAAAATGACTAAAACTAATAATACTAAAAGTGTAAACTATCATTGAATTATCATTTAAGATGACAGATGCAGTGGACTGGGTACAACAGGTATTTCAAAATTTGGGTGATACAGTAGAATTTATAGGGTTAAAGTCAGATGGATGGCATTGACACCAGCCTTTTTTTTTTTTTTTTTCCAAATGCACTTTCAAACACTTCTGAAGCTGTGTTCAGCAAATCCATCCTTCTGTTTCACTTATGTAAAGGCCCCATGTGAAATACCTCATTTGTACACATTAGAATATTATATGGCCGTTTGGGTTTTGATAGGGCATTGCTGAGCTACTGTTTAGCTCTATACCACAAGGTCTAATAATCCTCTCAATACAATATTTGTATACTAACCAATAAAAACCACAAGCATATTAATAGGGAAGGTCTGGCAGTTTTACAAATTTCATCGTGGTATATATACAACTGGAGGAATCCCAGTTCAGGCCTTGTACTAAATAACCTCAAAATGACCTAAGACTTTCTGTTCATTTCTGTACAGTTTAGACGGCAATGACCTCCCATGATGGCTTCAATGGTGGTGACATTTCTTATCTTTTGTTTGGGAGACTGAAGAGTTGGCAGGCTGCATCTTGGGACTTGTGAAATGGAAGCAGCTCTCCATCTGGTTTTTAGAGAGGTTCAGGCAGAGTTCAGAGTTGTTTAAGTTCACAGACGCTGAAGTTGACTCTCAGGTCAGCCAAGTCTTATATCTGTCGTCTACCACGTTCAATATGGTTTCACACCATAAAATCGGGTCACAGCCTGGTCACATTAACGATGTTATCGGCAGAGTCACAGCTCCATGAAACACCTAAGCAGAAAATAAACACGATGAAGAAACCTTGTTGGGGACCTCTGTAATATAAAAGTAAAGAATGTCACTCTCTAGACCCACTGCCCCAGTAAACTCATCTGCTATTTGTAAATCCACAGTGAAGGAAGCTTTGGGTCAACTCTGTGGATCAGCTTTCTTATCTTTTTTTTTTTAAGCTATTTATTCACAGACACTGAATCCAGCAGTTTTATTTCTGAGCTGATTGTTAAAAAAAAAAAAAGAATTATAATGAAGAGCTTTCAGACTGAGATCAGCCTTCTTTCAGCTGTCCTTTACTGCTACCGCAGTTAAAGAAGAAAAACAGAGCTGGCCTTTGCTTGACTCATTGAATCTTGTTTATCACTTGTTGTTTATAAGAGTTTAATCTTTTTCAACAGCAGCTGGATATTTGTCACCAAACTCTTCATGCAGCAATACTTTTGTGAGTAAAATGCATCAACATTAATTTGCAACATAGTCAAATGCAAAAAAAATTCAACTTTATATATTTTTACCAGATAGGCTTCTTTGATAAATGGCATGTGTTATTTTCTATAAATAGAACGGGGAACGCTTACTTTTTAGACTAACATTTGAAGACCAAGAACAGTAGTTTGCATAATTGTTTAGTGTTAAAACATAGAATTTTGTTGTGATATTTTACATTTTTTAATAGTTTCAGGCCATGGGACCCCTGAGAATTCAAGTCCTGTCCGAAAACTGCACTAAACACAGTTCTGCTTTGAGACAAACAATGATGCTTATTTTGTTATGAAGCTCAACCATTTCTGCTTAAACTTTCTCCCTCCCCTAATTCCAGAACCCAAATTAGCTTAGGGAAACTAATTCATTTTACCCATTTAGTTTATTGTACAAGTATATAAAGTAATATTTTAACAACTGCTGATGTGTGTACTGCTTCTTTGGTAACAAAGATCTGGACCATGTAATAGTTTTGATGTGCAACATCCCCTAGTGGTTCAATTGGTAAAAACAGGTTCAAAGTCTTTTTCACCTTTGGTAGTGGTGTTTGTGGCCCTGAAAACATAGACAAGTATTGCACAACAGTATTAATATTCAAAGCGATTAAATATTTACTAGTAATATTCATTCAAACACCTCTTAAAAATCTGTGGAAAACAGCTGCAACACTGCTTAAATAAGTAGTGAATATTTAATGCAATGTAACTTCTTGATCATAAATATTATGCCAACATGGATGACCAATTTCATATCACACTGATCTTTAGTTATTACCAGTAAAATGATGAAAGACAATATTTTTTGGCCTCAGGTGGTTCACTGGACCAGTCTTGTTAAGGTTTGTTTGTTTTGTTTTTAATATTAAATTTAATATTCAATATTTAGCAATCCGTGACTTAGGTCATTACCAGTAAAATGAAGACATCATTTTTGCCTCAATGACTCAGGTGGTGGGGATTAGAGTATGTCAGCACAAGTGTCTGTTTGTCTGTGCTTGTGTGTACATGTCATATAGAGATTTGTGGAACATTTGGTCTCCCAGCACTGGACAAGACGAACGCTACAAATCATTAACTTAAAATAGAGTGGATAGTGACCCATAGGCTCTGTAGCAATAGAAACGTGCTGCGTCATGGTAATAGATCTGTTTGTCTTTTTGGTTTGTTTGTTTGTTTGTTTGGGGTAGCTAACTGTTTCATTGTCCTTTCCTTATTAAACTAAAGTTAAAAAGCTACACGTGACTCTATCATCGATAATGATCATTTATTGGCTTTGCAATATCAACATCATGAAAAAGTGAGTAAATACAGTAGTAGGCTACAGTATGATTGTCTCTGCCCATTTATGTTCATTAGCATGTTCTCAGCATTAAGATGGACATGTTGTCCAATCTCTGTTAATTTACGGTTAGATCTGAGTCACACCGTGAGTAAGAGAGGGGTGGAGGTAGCTCTTATTTGTATAGTGGACCGTTATCTCCATCTCTGAGCAGGACCTTGATCGGATAAATATCCTGCAGCAGTCAACAGTCACTCACAATCTCAAGGGACCAGACTGGTTGCAGGTCCAATATGGCCTCCTTCGTGCATTTGGTTGTTTCCATCCTGCTGCTGTCCACATTAACGTCAGCGGTGAGCAACATAAAAATGTTCTATTATTGCTAGCAATTTTTTTTTAAAATTTTTACTAAACGTCTTTTCTTCCTTTTATCATTTTAAGCAAATGAGAGGGGACTATTCACCAGCACAAGATATATGTAACCCGAATGATGGGTTTGTAAGTACAGATTGTCTGTTCTGGATTGTTTCATGTAATATATTTGCATTTAAGAAGCTTCATGGTAACAGTCACTATTTTAACAGTAACTTTCTATTCTCTCTTTCTCAGGGGATATACTGCCCAACCACATGTGGAGTTGCTGATTATTTACAGAGGTACAAGCCTCCTATGGACAGAGATCTGGATCAAATGGAACAGGACTTGGAGGATCTCGCCAACCTTACCAGAGGAGCGCAGGACAAAGTGGTCTACTTGAGAGATTCAGAAACACAAGCACAGAAACAAGCACCAGGTAGCGCAATTTATCATTAATTATGGATTGAAAAAATTATTTAATGCAAAATGTGTACAGAGGTCTTGGATGACCTCTCAGGTGCTTTTTGGAATAATGCGGATTTCTGTTATTTAAAAAAAGAATAGATCAAGTAAAAATTATTTTTCTTACACCCTGAATACATGTGAATGTACATATTTTAAAAATGTTTAAAATATAATTTTAAATGTTATTAATTTATTTATTTTTTACACATCAGTAATTATTAATTCATAAATAAGATTACGGGAGTCACACCACATGACATTTCATGACTTACTGACATTGTCAGAGTCATGAGGTCAGAGTATGATTTTTTTTTTCGCACCACAGGACCATAGGAGAAAACCTTTTTCAAATATTAATTAAAAGTGAAAGAAATAATAAAGATGATTCTTTAATAATTATTATTTTTTATTATTTTAAAGGGGCTTCTTCATTATGATATTAGGACAGTTGTATCACTGTGTACCTTTTATGCCTCCCAAAACATATCAAAATGAATTTTAATACAGAAAGTAAAACATGATTAATATTGAATAGGTATATTCAGGCCTTTGTATGTCTGAACTGTATTTTTAAAGTAAATGTGAAACTTTTCATAAATACCATCTTTTTGTCAGACACATACATCAAAAAATCTACAAGCATGCTTGATGATATACTGCGATTTGAGAAGAGCATTCTCGCTCAGGAAGATCAAATATAGTGAGCATTTTTCTTCTTTTTTTATACCACTTATCTTAAATATGGTCATAAGTTTAGTAAATGTTATTATATAAACGTATAGCCTTTTTAAAAGTATTCTTATCTTTTTTAATCCCCCCTCCCCAGTCAACTGCAGTCAATCATACAGGCTAATGAGAAAAGAATAACCGATTTGAAGCAGATGTCTGCCCAGCTCGACCAGATGTGCAAAGAGCCCTGCAAAGACACTGTGGAGATTCAGACAGTCACAGGCAAAGGTAAAACCAGCAAATTCAAACATCCTAATGACAACTGACACACTGAATTTGCTGTACATGAGATTAGAGGGCTGAAGAATGATTATTTTCCCCCAGACTGTCAGGACATTGCTAACAAAGGTGGTAAGGTCAGTGGGCTCTACTATGTGAAACCAGCTAGGGCTCCTGAGGCGTTCCTGGTGTACTGTGAGATAGACAGCTTTGGACGTGGATGGACTGTACTTCAGAGGGTACGTGGCACAACAGACAATGCACAGTGTAAATGTAAGGATGTACAATTATATATATAGTCATGAAACTCTAGATGACGCAGGCTGATGATATTAACGTAATTGACGATATTCAGCATTAATCGACTTGGCAGAAGCTGATTGGTTCATGTTGCATACGCAGCCAATGAGCTTGATGCTTTACATTTAAATGGCTGGTTAGCATCCCCTTGAGCATTTTGCAGTGCGCTTTCAGAGTTCCTCTGGAATCGTCCACCTTCCCTAGCTCCACCTGAATGGATCTGCTACGGGTTCGTTTATATGCTATTTGTGCAGCAGCAGTATGTCTTAAATACTCACAGCACCGTATAGTAGCAGAGTAGCAGGTCTATTCCTCCAAGACCAAATACATTAACATTGTCATAACCATTACCATGCTAAAATCTTCAGAGAGTTGTCATGATTTAAATGATTGAAATTCATAATATATAGTACATGTTGTGATGCTTACATGCACTTGTTAAAAATGATAGTTTTTGGATATAAAACAATAGATTTTAGTCTTGATTTTATTAAATTATTTATTCAATTATTTATTTATTTGTCTTTGGCCATTTATCTGAGAGTAATAATAAGAAAATATGAAATAATTATCATATCAGCCAAAATTTCAGTGCATCAGTGTAAGTGTAAGTATCAGTGCATTACTAAGAAATAAGAAGCCCAGAGTAGTGCGAGTAAGACCAGTATTTTGGTGTCGTGACCCAGATGGGAGTGAGGTTTAGGGAGGGTGAGTATAACGTAGTCCAGCTAGTAAGAGCTGTTCAGGTAAACTTCACTATACCCTGGCCTCAAGAGGCCACTAAAGACTGATTGTGATCTTTAACATCCTTGTTATGCTACTTGTACGAAAGCTGCCCGGAACTGTGCAAGTAGAACGAGTTACAAAGGCGTTCAGCTTTATTGATCAAAATCCATTGTATGTTTTTCAGAGACGTGATGGCAGTGTTGACTTCAACAAAAACTGGATTCAGTATAAGGAAGGTTTTGGGTACCTCTCACCAGATGACAAAACAGAGTTCTGGCTGGGGAATGAGAAGATGCATCTGCTGTCTGTTCAGTCCAGTGTTCCTTATGTACTGAGGATAGAGATGGTCGATTGGGACGGCAAAAAAAAGTAATGAACCATGGAAACTGATTTTCTTACTCTCACACACATTTCTGCCTAATATTGTACATTTTTAGGTTTTAATTTCACAAGCAGAGCTCACAAATCACCTATTTTCACATTCACACACTCGGTAGACCAGAAGTGCCCACTGTTCCTTCCTGCAAAGTGCAGCTCCAACCATAATCAAATGCACCTGGACCAGCTTATTGTGATCTTCAGGAACACTTGCAGACAGGTTTGTTGGAGCAGGGCTGGCACTGAAAAGAAAGATTTTCAAGAATATGATTGGGCACCCCTGTGGTAGATACTTTTATACAAACTGACTTACATTGGATTCAAGGTTATACATTTCATGAGTACATGTATTCACTGGGAATCCATAACCTTGGCGTTGCTAGCACCATGCTCTACGGCTTGAGTTACAGGAATGCTTTTGGTGTCAAACCTGAGGAAGAATTATCCATGAATTCCCAAAGCAGAGGTTTTCCTTATCGGCAGTCACCAAACAGGACTTTGCTCTGCAACCAAAATTGATTCTTGCCAAGTCACATTGCATGACTCTTTCAGTCAGATCAAACATGCTGCTGAACATTAGGGCGCACAACAATCAATAGGAGTGTTTGTCTTAAATTTACCTTGTTAAACTTGTTTTCTTAGGTATGCTGACTACGCCACTTTCAAACTTGGACCAGAAGTTGATGCGTACCGCTTGACGTATTCTTATTATTTTGGTGGAGATGCTGGTGATGCCTTTGATGGTCATGACTTTGGTGATGATCCCAGTGACAAATTCTACACATCTCACAATGGCATGCAGTTCAGCACACCTGACAAAGACAATGACAAGTTCCATGAAAACTGTGCCTTTCAGGAAGGGTCTGGCTGGTGGATGAACCGCTGCCATGCTGCTCATCTCAACGGAAAATACTACACGGGTAAACCCTTCCACCCTTCCGTCTTCATAAATCCATCAAACGTCAATACTATACATGCAGGAGTCTCTTTGTTGATGTATTATTTCTGTCTTCACAGGTGGCAAGTACACAGAAAAGGACTCACAGAATGGATATGACAATGGCATCATCTGGGCCACATGGCACAGTCGCTGGTATTCTCTGAAGGAGACCACCATGAAGATCATTCCCATCAACAGAATCAGTACCGATGGTCAGCATAGTGGTGCCAAGCAGTTTGGAGGCCTGGGAGACATTTAAAGACCTCACCAAAGCTCCCTGCATTGTTTTGAGCTATCATTTTGTTATTGTGAAGCTAAAAGTACATGGGAATGACATGAGCAAGGCATTTTCAAGTGAGTGTAAACATCTGTCTAATGGTTTCTGAGATTCTCCATTCTACACCTATTAATTCTGGAAAAGCTTCATACACAAATCATACTGGTCATTTAAAAAAATTTGATCAACTCTCTTATACTGCTGCTGGTCTAACACACTGCACTGTCAATGAGTGAATAAAATTCTCTGTCTTTTGTAAATGAAAGGTATTTTGTAGTCCTCTTTACTTAAATATTGTAAGAACTGGAAATGTAGGTCAGGTAAAAATTAAAACAGGTATATTACAGAGGTACATAAATAAACACATGGAACAATAATAATAATAATAATAATAATAAATAACTGGACAACACTTTAATGTGTCCCTGGTACATGTAACACAGGTTACATTTAGTAATAACTATAGTAATAAATTATGCATAACTTCAAGCTAACACTAAACCAAACCTTTACCCTAAAGCTATAGTAATTAAATTCCAGTAAGTTAAATCTCAGTACTCATTTATGTAATTACTCTTTAACAAAGACACAAAAAAATGTGTCCAAAAGGGGCAAACAAAGAAAAGTGCAAATTTGCACTTTTATTGACAAAAAAAGTCAATAAAACCATAAGAAAAGGTATTATTGCTTCTGTTTCCTGCCTTTTATTTTCCTGTTAAAGTAGTAAAACAGAAGCAAGAAACCTTATGATAAAAGGTTATTAAGGATTTTTATTATAAAAATGTATAAACGTCAACCCCATTAAAAATATGAGAGTGGGAGTGCATCAGGGTTTGTTATTCAGGTTGTGTTAACCTCTGTGTAGGAGTTGTGGACCACATGGTCAATAAGTCAATATTGCCCCACTGTCATGATAGAACGCTGCCATGTGGATGATCAGGCTGCACTCCAAGCTCCCTGTTGTGAGACGATTTCATCATCTGTACTGTGGTGCATTAATCAATAAATACTAAGTCAGCTATTTCGACACAGGAAAGTGCCTTCTTGTTTGTATTGTATTTTTTCAGGTATTTATTTATTGACATACAAAATAGATGATAACAACACTGTTAGACACTTTAAAGGGTTTTTACACTAACTTACTGGCAACACTGTTGCCAGTAAGCTACTGTAATTAAGACTTACAGTAGCAAACTGTATTTGATTTATCAGTATACTACTGTAATTCATTCATTTTAATATAGATTTCATTAGATTTTATAATTTTTACATAGAATTCATTTTATTTTTACTCTACATAGGTACTACTGGCATTCAATTAAAACAGACACAATTACAAAATATCAAATTCTTTATTTAAAACATTGCATGTATAACACTTAAAAATACAGTCTTCCAATGCTGGAACAGTGCATCTTCACCATTTCTCCTGTCTTAGGACGTTTTGCAGTGCATTTTGTTGTGATTTATAATCACAAAGAATCTTTAGGCAACAGAAACATAATGGGGAAAAAAGACAAACAGCCAAAGAATACATAGCGGCCTGCAAAACCCAGGTGCTGCTCCAAAACGTGGCCACCATCTTTGCTCACCATCCACTTTGACAGAAATGTCTTCTCTGAAAAACAAGTAGAAGAAATAGCACACTTTTAAAAAGCAAACCTCATATAGAGTACACAAATCTCTCAAAACCATAGTTGTTCTCTTACCATGAATTATCAGTCTCAGGGTGGCTGGCCTGCTCATGTCTTTCTTGATGCTTCATTGCAGTTGCCTTTAAAACACAAATACAAAAAAAAAAAATGCAGTAAATCTTAAATTCCATTAAACAACAATTCTTAAATTCCATTATTTAACAAACTGATTCTAAAACTAGACAGACAGCTAGCCATAAAACTAGTTTAACCTAGCTAACATACGGTTTTATTTTCTCAGGCTACTGGCCAACATTAACTACCAACACCTGAACTAAATTTCACATTAGTTAACCAAATGTTAATATAAGATAAGCGTTGCTCGTTAAAATTTTTTTTAATTCGGTAACTTAATTCAATAAACTGACAAAAGTCGTTTGAAACGACAGCGCAGTTTACCATAGTAAAGTTCTGTAACCGCCATGTTGACGAGTAAATGTTACTAATGTTAGGTAAACTGGTGTGCAAAAATCTGACACAAACACACAGACAAACGTACATATATTTTTACCTTGCTTGCTGGTCTTTTTCTCTTGTAAAGTGCATCGACACACAGCGCAGATGTTCTCCGGAGCTCTCCCACTCTGGCGTGTTCATCCCCGGGCAAAACCCGCAGCGCTGCCCGCTGCTTCCGTGTCTTCCTCGGATGCGAGTGGCGCGGCGCGGCGAGGCGCGACTCGATAAAAATCAACATAGAACCCATTATATATATTAAATACAGTAAGTCTCTGTATGTGGGGTCTGACGTCACAGAAGATTCCCATGATGCAAAGGCTATTACAGTTATTTACTGTAAAGGGAATTTGCAGTATTATACTGGGTGATACACAGTAAATAACTGTGGAAATTACAGAAATGTCGAACAGTGAAGTGATTATAATTTTTTCCACATCATTATCTTTGAATGAAAATGTGTGGACGGTTTATTGTCATTGAGTTAAAGGAATATTTCTCTCACACACACACACACACAAAAATGCTGAAAATGTATTCACCTTCATGCCATCCAAAATGTAGATGAATTTGTTTCTTCATTGGAACAGATTTGGAAAAATACATTGCTTGCTCACCATGCAGGGAATGGGTGCCATCAGAAATGATAGCCCAAACAGCTGATAAAAACAAATCCATCATTAATACGTTTTACTTGAAACCTTTGCTAAAATATGGGTCTATCCATAATATTTCTTTCTCCAGTGAAAAAGTTATCTTATCTGAATCAGGAGAGAGATCAGAAGCAAAATCAACAGTCTAATTCTGACGGCACCCATTCGCTGCAGAGGATCCAGTGGTGAGCAAGGGATGTAATGCTAAATTTCTTTAAATCTGTTACAAAAAACAAACAAACAAAAAAACAGATAGCCTGAGGGTAAGTAAATTCTCAGTACATTTTCATTTTTGAGTGAACTATTCCTTTAATAGCAATTAGCTTTTGTATCTCATCCATTATGAATGGACCAGTAGACATGTACCTGTAGTTTGTGTCAGAAATATTGCTGTATTGGGAACTTTATCATCACTGTTAATTTTTGCTCAGTAACATCATATTAGGGGTATTCTGTCAGGTCAATCAGTAAATTTAATTATTAGGGAAGATGTGAAATTGTGAATGATATTTATGCTTTTCTACATATCTTGGTCCAAAGCCAAATCTTGCTGCACATTAATTCACTCAATTTTCGAGTGCCAGAATTTAAGAGCAGAACATTTGTGAGCGTAGATTGACTCTCCTTCCATCCAGCCATCAATTTTCCAAACCGCTTGTCCTATTCATGGTCACAGCATGGCAGAGATGCTGGAGCCAGTCCTAGCCTTTTGATCCATAGGTAAGGAAACACCTCCTATTCAGGCAATAACACACCCCTGTTTTAACCCTGTAAAGCCTGACATACACTACCAGTTTAGACACACCTTCATATTCAATGTTTTTATTATTATTATTATTATTATCTTCAACCTGTATATTAATACTGAAGGTATTAAAATTACGATAGACCAAATATGGAATTATGTAGTCAACAAATGTGTGCTAAATAACCCAGAATATGTTTTATATTTTCAATTCTTCAAAGTATAGCCACCTTTTTCTTTGGTAACAGTTTGCACACTCTTGGCATTCTCTCAGTCAGCCTTATGAGGAAGTCACCTGGAATGGTTTTCCAACAATCTTGAAGGAGTTCCCTGAGGTGTTGAGTACTTGTTGGCTGCTTTTCCTTCACTCTCTGGTCTCTGGTCTTATCCCAAACCACCTCAATTGGATTTAGATCGGGTGATTGTGGAGGCCAGGGCATCTGATGCAGCACTTCATCACTCTCCTTCTTGAACAAATAGCTCTTACATAACCTAGAGATATGTTAGGGGTCATGTCCTGTTGGAAAACAAATGATGGCCCCACTAAGTGCAAACCAGATGGGATAACATGTCCCTGCAAAGTGAAGGGGGAGTAATTTTGGGAGGAGTAAGCCCATCTAATCTTCCAATTAATATCCAAGTATAAAAGACAGCCTCTTACCACTTCCGTCATCCCTCCTCCTCCTTTTATGCATATCTAATTATTTACTTATCTTTCTGTCTATAGGGGGCTATCATAGCTCGAGTAGAATAGTCTCTCTGAGCCCTCCATTGCAGACATCAAGCCAAATCTGTTTTCCACTAATGTTAAGATCATGTGAGCAGACGAACTCGTGAAATGCTGTTGCAGCCATGGTGGTTAAGTGTGGGAAAAAACATCAGTTTTATTCAAAGGCCCAAACTGAGCAAAAATATGCAATTTGGTACAGCTGCTGATATTTATGGTCAAAAGATAATATTAGTGGTGCTTAAAAAGTGCCCTTGATTAAGGTAAATGGCATCAGGTGTGCATGATCAGAATTCCGGGGACTGCGAACGGAAGGGGGGAGCTGAGGGATGGTAAGATGATATATAATGCTTAGTTTCATGATCAAAGTACTGCAGTCTTCAGGGATGCAAACTCAGCATGAGTGGAAAAGGTGACAAAGATGCAAAGCCTTTATTATTTTTTTTTTAAAACTCAGTTGTGCAGTAAAATTCATTCGTGAAGATGACAAAAAAAAATGTGCCAAAAAAAGTGTCTCCTGGTGGAAAATTAAAATTTTTAAGATGAAAAAGACATGAAATCACCATTATAACAAGTAGATGGGAACAGAGGATCAATCATTAGCTCTGTTGCCATTTCCGCTCCCTAGTGCATTGGTCTCAAACTCAATTCCTGGAGAACCACAGCTCTGCACAGTTTAGCTCCAACCCTAATCAAACACACCTGATCCAGCTAATCAAGGTCTTCAGGATCACTAGAAACTTCCAAGCAGGTGTGATTTGGAGCTGGTTGGAGCTAAACTCTGCAGAGCTGTGGTCCTCCAGGAATTGAGTTTGAGACCACTGCCCTAGTGCTTTTGGATTTACTATAAAATAACTAAAATTACATTTGAGTTATTTTACTGTACTGAAGTATGAAGTATAGCAAGTGCAGGAAGTCACAAAGTATAATGTCATTTAAACTACAAATTCAGTTAATTATTAATGGTATAATAATTAAATAATGCATTAAATATTTTGAAATATTTTTAGATTTAATTTAAATTAATTACTTTAAAACATTGTCTTAAAAAGGACATATCAAAAAGAGTGATTTAAGTTTTATCTTTAACTGTAGAAGCTGCTAAATATATTCAGCCAACACAGACTTGTTGCTACACTTTTGTTACTTGGAATTTATTCTGCATCACTTAATGCACAACTATTTTTACATCAGCTTGTCTGCATGAACATACACACACGGTCCTCTGAACACAGTAACATCATACTGTTCCTTATTTTTCCTGCAACTCTTCATCAAGTTCCTGTAACATATATAATTTATATATAATTCCTTTAGCAAATTATGCATGAAAATGTATAAGCTACTCAAAATGATTGCATACATTTCTCTACTGAGCTAAATCAGGGGTGGCGAACTCCGGTCCTGGAGAGCCGCAGCCCTGCAGAGTTCAGCTCCAGCCCTAATTAATACTCACCTGCTTGTAGCTTTCTAGTAACCCTTCAGACCTTGATTAGCTTGATCAGGTGTGTTTGATTAGGGTTGAAGCAAAACTCTGCAGGGCTGCGGCTCTCCAGGACCGACTTTCGCCACCCCTGAGCTAAAT
Source organism: Onychostoma macrolepis (assembly GCF_012432095.1). Taxonomy (NCBI): domain Eukaryota; kingdom Metazoa; phylum Chordata; class Actinopteri; order Cypriniformes; family Cyprinidae; genus Onychostoma; species Onychostoma macrolepis. The sequence goes on from NC_081155.1 coordinate 29,995,457, forward strand.
CTTTCAAATTTAAAGGGTCATGAAACATTTTTGGCAGCTCCCTTGATGTACTGACAGACTATTTAGCCAATGTAAATGTAGCAATGCAAATAATCCGCTTTTAACATACAAACAAGGATGTTTTCTGTAATGTTAACTGACAGATTTCTTTAGCCACAGCACACATTTTCAACTAATCCAGTTGTTCCCAATCATGTTTCTGGAGCCTCAGGTTGGCAGCCATATGTAGCCACCCAAGAAACAATACAGCATATATACACAATACTGTGGATAATCGTTTTTGAATGAACAAAACCTGTATGCGTATATTTTTTTACACAGTTCATTCTTGAACTAATCGGACTATATATTTAAAATAAACTTACACTTTGGTGAATGAGGGCTGTAGAGGATCTGTTGTAAACCTTTTTTTTTTTTTTTTGTCTTGCACTCCCTGTTCTTAAATGTATGATTTTCATGAAATGATGATGACTAGTCAAATATGATGAAAACGTCTCCGGTTACTGTCGTAACCTCGGTTCCCTGAGAGCGAGAACGAGACATCACGGAGAATTTCTCCGTTATGGGAACTCCTTCCCTTCAACCTTTCCTGAAGTCCTATTGGCTCACGCCAGTCAAATGACTGGCCAATTGTCGCGAAGCATGCAACCGTATGCAAATACTGACGAGCTCGAGAGGCAGTATAAAATGCGGTGCCCGCGACAATTACGTCAGAATCGGATACTGAACGCCGCTTAGCTGGTCGAGCAGCGAGCACGGCGAACACCGTGATGTCTCGATCTCGCTCTCAGGGAACCGAGGTTACGACAGTAACCGGAGACGTTCCCTCTCGAGCTTTCACGAGACATCACGGAGAATTTCTCCGTTATGGGAACGATATTCAATCCCGCCGTGAGAGAGGCTACGAGCAGCCTGTACAAGCTACACACCCAGCGAAGAGAGAATACACACACACACAATTCCCACCAATAGCGACGCTTGTTAGGCGAGCTCGCAGCTGATAGGTGGAGGTAAGCCAATGAGCGTCTACACCCCAGGTATACGAAATTTGCATATCTGGTCGATAATATTGCAGGCTGCGCTGCGAACAGGGCAGAACAGACGCAACAATAGCATTGTAAGGGGCTGCACAGAGATAGCTGTGTTAAGCAGCAGAAGCATAACATGATCATGGTAGCACTAGTGAATAGACACGAATAACTGGAACTGCACTGAGTACAGGGCAGACAACAACAACGATAGCAAGAAGGCTGCGCAGAGTAATTACTGTGCGAGGCAGCAACACACATGTCCCACAATAGCGGTAGCAAACATAAATCAGTCACTCACCGACAACACTTGGGAGGCTAAGGACTGAACGTCCAGCTTGTAAAACCTGGCAAAGGTATTTTGAGAAGACCAGCCGGCAGCAAAGCATATATCCTGAATAGACATACCTCTCGACCATGCCCAGGAGGAGGCGATAGCCCTTGTTGAGTGGGCCCTAATGTGCAGAGGGCATTCCAAACCTCGGCTCGTATAAGCAGCCGTGATAGCGTCCACAATCCAGTGGGAAAGCCTCTGTTTTGAAACGGCCCGGCCCTTCGCGCAACCACCGTAGCACACGAAAAGCTGGTCAGATTGCCGAAAGCTGGCCGAACGGTCGATGTAAATCCTCAAAGCCCTGACGGGGCACACCGAAGTCTGAGCGTCCGCATCACACGAGGTCGACGACTCAGAAGACAGGGCAGACAACGAAACAGTCTGCGCTCTGAAGGGGGTAGATAACGATTTAGGCACGTAGCCCGGTCTCGGCCGGAGAGTGACGCTGCAGTCACCGGGTCCGAAGCGAATACAGTCGCTGCTCACAGAAAACGCGTAAATCCCTATGCGCTTAGCGGGCGAGGGCAAGAAGAAGTGCAGTTTTGAGAGATAGCTCCTTCAAATCAACGGATGCCAAAGGTTCGAATGGTGGCTGTGAAAGAGCTCTTAACACCACCTCTAAGTCCCAAGACGGGACTGAAGGCGGACGCGGAGGATGCAATCTCCTCGCTCCCTTAAGAAAACTCACCACCAGCGCGTGCCTCCCGATCGATTGCCCGCCCAGCGAAGGCGAAGCGAGGCAATCGCTGCCACATAGACCTTCAGTGTTGATGGTAGAGATCCACTATCCAGTCTGTACTGTAGAAACCTCAGAACATCCGACACAGAGCAAGTAGCCGGGTCGATATGAGCATGACTGCACCATTTCACAAACACTCCCCATTTCAGAGCATACAAACGCCTCGTAGAGGGTGCCCGCGCCTCCGTGAGCGTGTCGAGCACACGAGAATGCAGGGCGCTCAGCTCCTCTGATATCCCGAAGCAGCCACACATGAAGGCTCCACAACTCCGGGTTCGGGCCGCTCACCTGAGATAGCAGGTCCTTCCTGATGGGGATCGGCCAGGGCGGCGCCACCAGCAGCTCTGTCAGGTCCGGGAACCAAGGCTGGTTCGGCCAGTTTGGGCGGCAGTATCATCGAAGCCCCTCCTCCCTGATCTTGCATAGCACCAGTGGCAATATCTTGATCGGAGGAAATGCATACAGCCTGGCTGCTGGCCAGTGCGATGTCAGAGCGTCCCCCTTCAGCGGAGAGTGAGACAGGGAGAAGAACAGCGGGCAGTGCGCATTCTCGCTCGTGGCGAACAGATCCACCTCCGCTCTCCCGTAGCGAGTCCAAATCATCCGAACCGACTCGGGGTGCAACCTCCACTCTCCTTGGGGAATCCCCTTCCTCGAAAGCATGTCCGCCCCGCGGTTTAGGAGACCGGGGATGTGCGCTGCTCTGATGGATAGAAAGTGTTGGTCCGCCCATAGCAGGAGACTCGCTGCCTGCTTGTACAAAGCCCTGGAGCGAACGCCTCCTTGGTGATTTATGTACGAGACCACGGACATGTTGTCGGTGCGAATCAGTACATGCCGCTGTTCCAGCTGCGGTCGAAAATCCTTTAGCGCTAAGAACACAGCTTCCAGCTCCAAGCGGTTTATGTGCCACCGGCTCAGAGGTTCTGACCACAGCCCCGAAGCCGGCATACCCTCGCACACTGCTCCCCAGCCGCGAGTCGATCGTCCGTCGTGACCACAACGCGGCGTCACCAATCCCAGGGGAACCCCGGCTGAAGAGATCTGGGTTGCGCCACTGCCTCAGAGCTCGATGCAGCCGCTGGAGACCGCGATGCTCAGACGGCCGAAGTCCACGCCGTCCAAGGGACTCGAGATTTCAGCCATAACTGCAGCGGGCGCATGTAGTAAGCCCAGATGACATACCGCTGAAGCGGATGCCATGAGTCCCAGCAGCCTCTGAAAATCTTTCAAGAGAACAGAGCTGCCTAGTCTGAAATGGCGCAGGTAAGACAAAATGGCCGCGAGCACTCCTGAGAGGCGGGCTCGCATCTCCACCGAGTCAAGCACACTCCCAGATATGTTATAGACTGGCTCGGGCGAAAGCTCTTCTGCATGTTGACACACAGCCCTAGGGACTCCAAGTGACGGCAGCACCTCTATATGGCTGGTTAGCGTGTCCCGGGACTGAGCTAGAATCAGCCAATCGTCCAGATAGTTGAGAACGCGCATCCCGCTGGCTCTGAGGGGGGAAAGTGCTGCATCCATGCACTTCGAAAAAGTGCGTGGGGCCAAAGCCAGCCCAAACGGGAGAACAGCGTATTGGTACGCTGTGCCCTCGAAAGCAAACCTCAGAAAACGTCTGTGATGCGGTGCTATCTGAATGTGAAAGTACGCGTCCTTTAAATCCACGGACGCAAACCAGTCCCCGGGGCGAATTTGCGCCAGGATCTGTTTCAGCGTTATCATCCTGAACGGACGCTTGCAAAGCTCCCTGTTGATGGGTCTGAGATCTAGAATCGGGCGGAGCCCCCCGTCTCTTTTGGGTACCACGAAATAGCGGCTGTAAAACCCGCACTCCAGCTCGCTCGGAGGGACTTTCTCTATCGCTCCTTTTTCGAGCAGATTGCATACCTCTTGTCTCAGAACCAGGGCGTTTCGAGGCAATGTTAGAGACCGCACCACGCCGTTGAAACGGGGTGGTCTGCGTCTGAATTGAAGGGTATACCCACGCTTTATCACACCGAGTAGCCAGCGCGAGAGGGAGTCACAGGAGCGTTCAGCAGCACCTTACGATCAGCATCCTTAAGATCAGCCAGGGTTAGCCATAGGTGCCTCTGAAGGACGACCATAAAACCCATGGCCTTACCCACGGCCTGGGCCGCTCGCTTCGTCGCCATCAGTGCGAAGTCCGTCGCCGCACGCAGATCCTTCACAGCCTCCGCAGTGAGAACTCCGCCCTCCGCCGCCTGCAGGAGCTTTGCCTGAAAAACCTGCAGCACCGCCATGGCATGCAGCGCGGAAGCTGCCTCGCCATCAGAGGCATACGCTTTATTAGCGAGGTGGGCGGTGGTCCTGCATGGCTTCGAGGGAAGGCTTATGTCGGAGCCTAGGGTCTTGGCTGCTGCAGGGCAAAGGTGCGCAGCGACAGTCTCTTCGACAGGGGGAGAGCGCACGTACCCGTGGGCCTCCGCCCCATCCACGTGGGAAAAGATGGCCTGAGTGGCAGAGTGGACGCGCACCGATTGGGGCGCAGACCACGTTTTCACCAGCTGCTCGTGCACGTCTGGAAAGAAGGGGACCGACGCCCTCGAGTCAGCTTTCCGTGTGGACCTGAAATACCAGGAGTCGAGCTTACTCCTGGCAGGCTCCAGGTAAGCTCCAACTCCTGGACAGCCCGTGACAGAACCCTCATGAGCTCCTCTTGGAGGTCTGGGATCCCGAGCTGTCTGTCTGATCGGGCTCCGATCCCGCCCAATCCTCCCTCTCCGAGGCCGAAATGGACATAGTGTCATCCCCCTCCTCCTGGCCAAAGGACACAAACTCCCCAATGTTGGAAGGAGGGCGGAAGCAGTCCTCGGGGAAGGATACTGGGGAATGGGGCGACCGTTGGGTTTGGCGGAGCGGCAAGACGACGCTCCTGTCACCAGGAGAGGGGGGGCCCACCAGCGGCACGCTGGCGGCAGTGGGCCTCACCCCGAATAGGCCGCGAATCATATCGCAGCAGGTCCGGAGCACGCGGGCCGGCAGGTCCGCGCAATGCCCGCAGTCGGACTCGACCAGCGCTGCCTCGGCGTGGGCCAGGCCCAGGCAGGCGACGCGGTGATCGTGTTGATCCGGCGGTTCAATTGGTCCCGCGCAGATCTTGCAAACTGTAGCCATAATGAATTCAACAGGTGAAGTAGAAGATTCTGACGTAATTGTCGTGGGCACCGCATTTTATACTGCCTCTCGAGCTCGTCAGTATTTGCATACAGTTGCATGCTTCGCGACAATTGGCCAGTCATTTGACTGGCGTGAGCCAATAGGACTTCAGGAAAGGTTGAAGGGAAGGAGTTCCCATAACGGAGAAATTCTCCGTGATGTCTCGTGAAAGCTCGAGAGGGAACCAAGTTTCCATTACTTTACAAATTATGTCAGTAAACATAATACAATTTTCAAGACAAAAATCTGTGGTAGACAGTTTTTTTTATTAATTCATAGGGATTTGGTGTAAATTGTCAAAAAATGTCAAGTTATGAATGTGTCAACTGCTCAGTTCATTTAAACTTGGCAAACCATAAACAGCTATCATTTGCAAATATTTACAAAGTTGTTTTGTTTGCGTCTCTGATAGAGCAGCAATAGTGATCAGATGTGAAAAAGAACATTTGACATTGCAATTAGAGCGTAGTATTTCTTGCCTTTCAGAATGAATAATTGGCAGGCCTGGTGACACAGACCTGCTTATGCCGTTTAGAGTAGACAGGGAAGAAACAGTGTATACAAGAAATGTATACAACAGCAATGTTTTTTTTTGTTTTTTTTTGTTTTTAAATAGGTAGAACAAAGCCAAATGTCTCATCTGATATCAAGTCTCCTGACTTCACTTAAACTGTGAATGTACGGTTTACGTTTATGTCTTAAGCAGAAACTGTTAGAAATCAGCTTACTAAAATGTAACAAAATGAAAGGCTTCAAATACAGAAAAAATACAGCAAAAATTAAAATCTTTTTCTCTTCAGAATCTCAGGTTTCCAATTAACCGGGTGGGATTCTTCAGTCTAAAAGAGAGAGAAAAAAAAAAGTCAATTAAATATTTGAAAATCTTTCAGAAAAAAAAATAATTTTAGAGTTTACAGCAGAACATCTTTTCCATAAACTTTTCCCATTATGAATATTTCAGTCAATAAATTGATTTTATTATTATTATTATCAGTAATAAATTTGAGTAGAGTAAGAATTAATAATAAACCAAGCACTTACAGCCGTGTCATCCTCTTTGTAAACCTTAATGGTTTTGTCAGCCTCTGCTGTTATGAGCCGACTCTCAGACTGATCGAACACACACGCAAAGATCCCAGACTCGCTGTCCAGAGAACCGGGCTGCACTGCTGCATGAATCCTCTGGAAGTTGTAGCCAGTCCTCCAGTCCCACATGTGAATAGTGCCGTTATCAGCTGATGTGAAAAAGGATAACCAAGGACAGATGCAACAATGGTATGTAAGAGAAGGTATCAAGAAAAAAATGGGAACAAATGTAGAAGACAAAATTCAAAAGTGTTTATATACACAACAGATTTTTAGCAGGATTGGCTTTGAAACATAAAAAGAGTGAAGGAGTATTTCACCTCCTGACACCAGAACTCCATCTGAATTGACAGCCAGTGTGTTGATAATAGCATTGTGTCCTGAAAGATTCTGGATGAAGTTCCCATCAGGACATTTCCACTGCTTAATGTTGTCTGGAGAACCAGAGGCAAAGGTGTACCTATTAAAGAGAGGGTTACGTAAGGAAAGTATTACTTGAATCAGATTTATGGAGCTGGAATTTAGTTTGCGAGACAAGCAACAATCTGTAACATTGTTTTATTTTATTTGAGACCTATGATTTTTGTGATATGGGAAACAAACTAAATTACTCATTAAATTAATTAAATTATGGCTAAAAATGAAAATGTATATCCGTTACCCTGCCAACTAACTGAAATAAGTTTAATTTGCTTTACTGTAATTATTAATACTGAAGCAATGTATATAAAAAAGACAACAAAACCACATCAAATGACTAAACACTAAAAAATAAAATTGAAACTAAAATATAAAAAAGCACATTCAAAATATGAATAAATACTAAAATAGTATATAAATACTGAAATAATGCTGATTTATACTTAGGGCTGCAACAACTAATCAATAAAATGTATTGTAACATTTGTGGAAAAAATGCAATGTAATGCAGTAGATTATTTGTTAGTTTAATGAAAACATTTGACAAATTTTAACAAAATAGGATAATAAAATTAAAAAAATAATAATAATAATAATAGAAGAGTCACGTGACGTGCTCATGAACCTAGTCGCACTGGAGTAGAGCTCCATACGTTTGGCCCCTATTTACTGATTTTTTAATTTAATTTTAAGTTTTGTTCATTAATAATACTTTCCCTGATGACATACAATCGGAAACAGCAGGAGTTGTCTCCGTTGGCTTCTCCAATTAAGAAAAAATCCAAGCTACAGATCGCGAGTGATATGATGGACAAGATGGTGAACACTGTTACACACTTTGAGGACATTCTAAGACCCGAGTTGACGGCGATGCGGAATGAGTTCGCTTCTCACATGCCAGTTGTTCAGTCGCTATGCTCTAAATTGGATCTTCTTACAGGGGAGATGAGAGAACAAAAAGTTGTCACAGATCACGATAGGCATGTAGCCGCGCTCGAGCAACAGGTCATGGACTTACAGGATTGCAATAGGCGCAGCAATCTGCATCTGGTTGGATTGCCTGAAGGTTCCGAAAAGGACGACTCTATGGGCTTTTTGAAAAGATCGCTACAGAAGTGGATCCCGTCTCTGGCGGGCAAAGAGATTGAAGTGGAGCGAGCACTTCACGTGTACACAAGGCTCTCCTCAGATCGCGCTAAACCACTGATTTTCATCTTTAAACTGTTACGGTACACAGACAGGGAGCTCATTTTGCGGGCCACCAGACTTCATGCCCCGGTGAAAACATCCGACGGCGCAACGCTGTCTTTCTTTCCAGATTTTTCTCCGATCACCGCAAAAGAAGAAGTGCATTTGCGCCAATCAGGAAGGAAATGAGAGAAGCTGGCATCCAGAATTTTCTTCTTTATCCTGCAACACTGAAGGTCATTCTCAATCAAGGTGAACCTAAAATGCTATACTCCCCCCGAAGAAGCAATGGTTTTTCTCAAATACCATTTATCCACCAACTCTCAGTGAGCTTCAGCTGGACAATTTGCTGTCTAATTGGAGAAGAGATGCTCTAATGGTTGGGTGACTGTTTCTTTCACTGTTCACTTCTTAATTCAATTACTAGAAGCTTTCATTGTGCATACAGTACCGCTTACTGAATATAATGTTTTTGATGACGCCACGGATCATATTAAGGTGTGCTGGCAGATCAAGGTTTGTTCTTGGTTTGATCTGCCATAGTTCATGGGAATGTGTTTATGTTTTTTTGAATAGTGATGGGAAGGGTGGGGGTAGGGAGTGGTTTAATGGTAGACTCAACTGGTTTCCCACATTCTTCAGAATATCTTCCTTTGTGTTCAGCAGAACAAAGACATTCATACAGGTTTGGAAGTACTTGAGGGTGAGTAAATGATGACAGAATTTTCATTTTTGGGTGAACTATCCCTTTAATATCGCCTTCCACTCTTTTTACTCTAACCTCTAAATCCCCAGGCATAGATGGTATTCCAATTGAATTGTATACTACTGTTTGGTCAGATTTATGACCCCTCATGTTAGATATGATAAGTTTACTCTAGGCTCATTTCACCCATTTCTCTCGTTAAAAAAAGATAAAGATCCGACTTCCTGTTCTAATTACTGGCCACTTTCTTTGATAGGGACTGATGTTAAATTATATGCTAAAGTACTATCTCGTCGTCTAGAGAAATTTATGAACAGGCTAGTTTATTATGACCAAACAGGATTTATTAAATCTTGCTCAGCTTCAGATAACTTGCGCAGGTTATATCATATTATTAATTCAACAAATATTTCGTCCTCCGCTTGCGCAGTATTATCTCTAGATGCGACGAAAGCTTTCAACCAGCTAGAATGGAACTATTTATGGGTGGTTCTACAGCATCTGGGTCTAGGATCAAGTTTCATAAATATGATAAAAGTTCTGTACTCCGATCCAGCAGCCACTGTTCTCACAGGTGCTGTTCGCTCTAACCCATTCTTTATACATCGAGGTACTCGTCAGGGTTGCCCGCTTTCTCCTCCGAACCCTTAGCTCAAAGGAGTAAGTCATGTCTATTTCCCCTCAATTCTAAAACTGATTCCATGTCTCTTTCTATATCTATTCCATTGGTTCAAAACTTTAAGTACTTGGGAATAGATGTTTTTCCTTCCCTGCAGGAAATCGTCTCAAAAAACTATAATAGTATTCTAGCCAAAGTATCCTTAGATTTGGAAAATTGGTCTCGTCTTCTTACTTCTTTTCAGGCTCGTATATTGGTGATTAAGATGAATGTCCTCCCATGTATTCATTTATTTTCTTCCATGATTCCTCTCGCTCCACCGGTTGGCTACTCGAACAAACTTGATGCATGCGTTTCACGGTATATATGGGATGGGAAACGTCCTCGTATTAAACTGTCTACCTTACAATGATGTAGATTACATGGAGGTCTTTCTTTCCCCAATTTTAGACTATGTTCAAGCCTTTTCCCTCCACCCTTTATCAGTTTGGTTTGATCCTGACACTGCTGTGTCTTGGAGAGCAATTGAGGAATCTATTGATTATCCGTATAAATTGAAGCATCTTGTTTTTTACACTGCATATACACTGCTTAGGGAATTGGGAAATGGATTTCATAGGGCTGTAATTTACAACTTAAATGACTTTATACTGTTTACAACTATATTTATATTAGTTTATCATGTTTCTTACAGAATTACTTTTTGTTTGCTTAAAATCGTGTTACACATAAGCAACCTACTGTCTGGGATGGAGCACCAATGCTCTGACAGACTTCTTGTGGTTTGTCAGCGTGGCTCTTGTTTTGCCAGCAACCAGATCCCAGAGTCTTATGGTGGTGTCATGACTTCCTAAAGAAGAAATATAAAGCACACTAAACATGAACATAACAGATAAAAACAAGGTATTTCCTTAAGAAATGTAACAGCAGCAGCATCTGTTTAGAAGGCAGAAGCCAAAAAAATAAAAATTAATAAAAGATGGATGCATACCTGTAACAACCTGTGGCTCGGCACTTTGACATTTGACTGTAGCCACTGTGTTGGTGTGTCCAGAAAGGGTGTGGACATTTGCCTTGGTCCTGATGTCCCAAACCTACCACACACTACCACATTAGTACTTTTGTACAGTAGGTTCATGCTCAATCAGCTGGAAAAAAAAAGTGTGAGGACTGCTATCTTACTCTCGCTGTGGCATCTCGACTACAGGTCACCAGTACATCAATGGTAGGATGGAGGTCAAGGTCATACACCGCACTCAGATGACCGTGATAGTGCCTAATAACCTGCGGAAGACAACACAGAAATCTGAAAAATGCATCCATGCCTGTATCCTGCAAGTAAAGTTTAGACTGAATGCACGTTGTTTTTGTTTGTACAGTTTATACCTTGTTATACTCTAGATCCCAGCATTTAACCTGCTTGTCCTCCCCGCAGGAGAAGAGGTAAGGGCTGCGTGTGCTGACAGCCACCCCTCTCACCGTGCTGATGTGACCCGTCAGAGACAACTTCAGCTTACCGCTGGCAAGATCCCAGATCTAGCGTTACAGAACAAAAGCTTAACACTATTCATGATCCATAACATTCTATACAAGTTAATAATTATCTTAACTAGGGCTCCATGTTGTGGGGGAAAAAATTTTATTGTGATTTTTCTAATAATAAAAACTAAAAAAAACCTCTAGGTTTGCTGTACTTGTTTGTAGGGCTGAACAATTCGGCACTTCATATACAGTATACACATAAAAATAAATAAATAGATCTGTAGATAATATGCAAACAGACAGACAGATAGACAATAAACGGATGGACGAATGGATTTATATTACTACAGAATTTATGATATGTCTTAGTGTGAACTATATATATTAAACAACAGTCTTTGCAATATGATAATCACACTAAGCTATTTTGTCATGTCGCTTCTTTCGATTAATTTCAATCAGTTCAGTTCGATTAAAATCAGATAGATCACCTTTATAGTTCTGTCTGCCGATCCAGTCACAAACCACTGGTTTCCAGGCTCCACTGCTATAGATCTGACCCAGCCTAGATGGCCACTGATCACCTGAGAGACAGAACCAAAGAACATCATCATACCCAATGAAACTCCATCATTGTAAAATGCCCTTTTTTTGTCTGTATCATAATGGCCTTTAAAATGAAACCATTACACATGCTTTCCAAACATAAAACAAATGAAAAACAATGACAGTTTCTATTCACAAGTACTCAGGAATAAAATAAACATGCTAAATAACTCCTGGAGGAAGACAGAGCACTCACTCTGTACAGTTTCCATGGTGGATGCCACTGAGGTTTAGGCATGGTAGGAGCTTTTCTTGGCACCAGTGCAGAAGTCTTTGTTCCTCCTTCCATAAGAGACTACAAGGCAAAAAACATAAATTTATGATATGAACTTCATCTTTGAAAAAAATGTGCAACCATCTACACACAGATGTACAAAATCATTTAAGGTAGCCTACTAAAATACACATGGGTTAGGAGCAGTCATCTCTCATTCATGAATTGACATTACATTCTAAGAAAAAGTAACTAAATCTAAAACAATTCATTTTAATCATTGATATAAAAATAAAAGCTGATGCTCACCAGCATGTGTTGTGGGGGTTGAGATCTCTCTGCACCTCCTGCATGTCTGTGGATATCTGCCACACTGGCTGCAGTTCGACTGGCTTCTTGCCTACACAGCAAGGAATAAAACATCTCAAAAACCTAACTTATATTTAATTTAGTATTAGAATCTAATCACAGGTGAACAACATTACATACAGGAGTAGAACATGGTCCAAAATGTTTGCAGTTCAAAGACTAAAGCACCCGTGAAGAAATTTCCATGTTGATTCAATAAGATATGTGCATCTTGAATTATCCACATATGACAAGTTCAGTTTAAGGCTGTAGACAGGAACTGAAACATCTTGTTTACATTTGTATATTGAAAACAAATCAAGATATGGCTTAGTGTGATTTTCAAATTGCAAACACTGTGATCTGCGATACCCACTGGGTGTTTTAGGGTGAAGAGCTGTTCTTTATATGACAGCAGCTCATGAGATTGCATTTTCAATGTCTCAAAGTAACTTGGTTCACAGTAAATGCAAACAAGCTCATCTTTGCATTTGAGTCGCTTATAACATATATTTGGGTCAATTTGTGCAGCCATAAAAACAAGCACTGCAAACCTGAAGCTAGAGTTTGGCCCCAAATTGGGCAGCACTAAATCAGATCTGAAGTATTAGTGTTTAGTTTATCACCTTGCTTGAGAGGGAGGAAGGGCCAGAGCCATTGAGTGAACACCTGCTTCACTGGGCATCTTCTGCATCTGTGTATCTGCAGTGAGGGCCACTCCTGAAAACATTAAAAAATAAATAATTAGGCCTCTTTGGAAAATACAGTTCTGTGCAATCAATTTAAATGTTCAGCATCTCGGTTTCCAGTCTTACCTGGAGCCGATGGATACGGATGAGTTCCTGTCACTAAGTAATCTGGACCAGCATCTGCATAAAATAAGTCCAACAATTACAGCAAAATGAAAAGTCAAAGTCAATGTTGCTAATTACACTGATAACGTTTTTGAGATGTTTAGTCCTTCAAAACATTAATATAATAAAACACAAAGGACCATGAGTTCAGTTTGTGTAAATCAATTCCAAAATGAAATGGGACACATTATACCAGGCAGTGGGTATCCCGGCTGGCCATATGGGTCAGAGTCATGGAGTGGCCCTCTGTCTCTGCCCTCTTTCAACACAGGCATGTGTAACACAGGTTTGTATTCTGCTCTCATCTTCACAGTCATCTTCATCTTGTAGCTAAAGATAAAGTAGTAAGATATAAGTAGTATTAACGAGCCATTTAGCTTGATATACAGACTCACAAACAATAATTACAGGTTCTTCATAAAGAACAGACTTGTAAAATGTTTAAATGTAAAATTTCAGTCTTTCAGCTATTCTCCTGTTGAGTTACACTACCTGCACAAAACCAATAATGTTTGTTAGCTACATCGTATCACCAACATGCCAGATTCTCGGTATTATAAGACGGAGCAAAAGGGTTGAGTGTTTACCTCTGTTCGTCCAGCGATACTGGTTTAGCATGATCTGATACAAACATATCATGTGTCCTTTTCAAAGAACGAAACACAAGCGTGTGGACAGAGTGCTTCTGCACTTCCTGTAGGAATAAAAACACCGAAATTCAATATGAGACGACTGGATCAGTCAGGCAAAAATAACAACTTATAAGCTATTAGAAGCTGGATATACACATATCCAGATGATCACACGTGAAATAATACAGCACGCCGCTTTCATGCACAAACACGGAACTATGCGGCTAGACTATCAATCTGAAACATTCGCAAATGAAACAAAAACCCCAGTTTACCTCAGTCATGTTTGCTGTTTTCTTAAAAAAACGGCTCGGCGGTCAAACTAAAAAAAAAACTTAAAGCTTCACCACACACCAAACAATCACAATCTGAACCGGACGTGAAAAACACAAGACTTCCTGGCGCGACAAAGCGTCTTCCGGTAGAGCGTTACGTCAGAAAGACGCAAGAAGTCCGTTTACTCCAGTGTAGCCAAGTCTTGTTGCCGAGGGTTGTTTTTCATGTCCGTATATACAGTGTTTAGCTTTGATCGTCCTTGATTATACTAATTTAATTTCGGACAAATTTTTATCTTTGTATTTTTTAAATTTATTTATTTATTTTTACAAAGCAATTGATATTTGAGATTTAAATTGAATCTGAACATATTTTAGCATAATTCATAATTCACTGTTTGAAAATTAAAATTTCAAACAAGTAGCCTAGTCTACACTGCAAGGAATTTCAAATTTCTCTATCTATCTATCTATCTATCTATCTATCTATCTATCTATCTATCTATCTATCTATCTATCTATCTATCTATCTATCTATCTATCTATCTATCTATCTATCTATAGCTATTACCAAAGGGGTAATAGACCTGTTTTAAAAAACCCTGGTCTGCTTATATATCTTCCATATATACTTTCACAGTTAATGAATAAAAACTTATTTTTAATATTTTTTAAAGCTGCAGCCAGTAACCTTTGGCGCTCTGGCGGTAATAAACAGAACTGCGTGCGTGCTGCGGAAGAACATTGTAGCCGGAACTACTTCTCTCTGTCTATGTATATGACGAATCACACAGGTACCGGGCTACTCCGCAGCGAAACCTACCCGAACCAGTCTAAAATAGTCCGAATATAAACACTTATTATAAGTGTACCGTAGTGATTCAGGACAAGCCAAAAACTCGTTTTGGAAAATGGATTCATGGTGTACTTGCTTATTACATAAATTTTGTAAGTTGTGAACACAAAAAAGTTACGGACTGCAGCTTTAAATTTTTTATATTTAAATTTAAATATTAAGTAGTTAGTATGTTTTGATCATTTTAATCCAGTTATTGGGGAAAAAACAGTGGCTTCATAGAGATATTTGCTTAAAATGCATAGTAAACTACAATAAAAAGCAAATAAGAATCCAGGTGGAGGTGGAGTGATGAAGAAATCATCACAGAGAGCGAGGTGAGGTCAGCATCTGTTTACATTCCCTTAAAGACAGGATTTGATTAGTCAGAACAGAGCTCAATTTTATATAGGAGCTCAAATTTATACATGCCAGATGAATGCCAACAATATTATCTAAACCAGAGGGCCAGGAAGCACTAGGGGTCCCAGCACAACTCCCAGGTCACACAATATTTTGAAATGGTTTACAAAAACAAGCAAAACAAAACAAGCCAAAACGTAAGTGAAACCAGCTAAAAGTCAATATAAGCTGACACCATATTTCTTAAATTCTTATTTTAACTCATTAGATGAGGTCATTTAAAAAGTGTGATTTGTAAACCTGAAAAAGTCCTGGAAAATAATAAACTTAAATATAGGCTACTACATTTTAAGTCTCTAACATATGTTTTAAAAACTCTGTATTCACAAACAGCTAAAGTCTTGTAAATGCATTGGTAATAAAAAGTGTAAACCCTGAAGAACACTCAGTAGCCTACCTGAAAATAAATTGTGTAATTTTGGAATTTAATTATTTTTGATCTGAAAATGAGCAGCATTATCATTACAACAGAAGTAGCAGAAATATGGTGCCTTCAAATATTGTCTTTCACTTGTTCTTTGGAGTCAAAAAAGTTGAGAAACATAAACATTGAAGACTGTTAGGCTTATTAAATAAGCCATTTGTCACGATTATGAAATGTTGCTATAGACTATGGAGGAATTGCTGTTCCTCCCTAAAATAACTTACCGCTTTATATAGGAAATAATTCTGTTCATTTTTGGATTATCTTCATTTCCTTATTTGTCTTTGATTATTGCTGGCTTCTGATACCGCAACTTGTGATTCATCCAAGTCATTCCTACAATACAACTGTGAAAATTCTACAAAGTTTCTATGTGTCATCATAATATCCCTATAGGTATGCATCAACATTTTTCAGATGTCATACTCAAGCTCAAAGACACAAATTAATGTAATACTAATGTTATCCACTAAGAGGAGCCACAGGATGAGAATTGCTTTTCTCATAGGTCTCATAGTTTTTCTAGTTCTCGTAGTTTAGTTTCAGTATGGTTCAATGGGTTCACATAAACAAGATGTAAAGTAATTAATTTCTACCACCATGGCACACATATGTCTCCTAAGTTTAATATAATTCGTTTGCAAATAAAACTGAGGTGTCCAAAAAACCTGTATATCAAAGTGTCATAGAACCTTACTTTTAATGATAGTAAATAGGCTACATAAGCCTATTTGTTGGTTGCCAGACATGAAATTGCTGTCATATTTATAAGTTTATTTGCCTAATGTATTGCATGACGCAACAAGACATAATAAAGCCTAATATAATATAATATAGTAATTAAGCAATTGGCAGAAGGTCTTTTTCACCTTCTTCAAGATACTTCGCATCACGTGACTCATTAGGCGTTCGTGCTTCACTACGTAACACAGCTCATACTGACTTTTTTCTCGTTCGCCGCATTCACCTCTGATTCAGTAGGCGATGCTGTATTCAACCTACACACACACACACACACACACACACACACACACACAGCGGAGGGGCGATGGCTGTAAAGCTGTTAAGACAAGGAGCAACATTCGCCCCTAAAGAAACGCGCTTTGGACAGTGAACTTCATCCAGAAGCGATAGTGCGAAGATTTGTTTCCTCTTTACAATGAATGCAACAAACTTATACTAATGTTTTCAAATGAAAAATGGAGTTTTACGTACAGACTTTACTTCAATTTCTCTTATTTACATTATTTTGTGAGGACGGTTGCGCACAGGTGTTCAATCTCAGTCTGTCCATAGAGGAAGGTTTACCTGCAAAAACTATTGTCGGGGACATAAGAGCTGGACTGCCGGCGAAAACCCAAAGTTCTGGATTCTTTATATCTGAGAGCAGAGACTCAGATGTGTTCAGAGACTTTGAGATCGATGGAGACACCGGGATCATCTCCACCGCCGTGGTGTTGGATCGAGAGCGCACGAAGAAGTACGAGTTCGCGGCCGCCACTTTAACAGGAGAGGTTATTAAAGTAATCATCGAGGTGAAGGACGTGAATGATCATTCCCCTGTATTCCCTGTAAAAACAATCCAGTTGAATGTGTCTGAATCGAGCCCTCCAGGAACCTGCTTTGAGTTGGAAGGAGCTCGGGACCAGGATGAGGGTGATTATGGCATCCAGGGCTACAGAATTACAGACGGAGATATGAGGAAACTCTTTAAAGTCGAGATCCGCAATAGTGGAGGTGGTATGTTCAGTTTTGACCTTATTCTGCAAGCGAGATTAGACAGAGAAATTACAAGCTTCTACAGTTTCACAATTGAGTCATTCGATGGTGGTTTGCCACCCAAAACAGGCCAGTTGCAAGTGCATATTACTGTACTTGATGAAAATGACAACCAGCCTGTGTTCAATCAGACAGAGTACCATGCTGTTGTATGGGAAAACACCCCATTAATGACACCTGTCTGCCAGGTATTTGCGACAGACCCAGATCTTGGCAGCAATGGCTGGGTCACCTATAAGATCAACCGCCGTCAAAGTGACCCAAATGAGTTTTTCGTTATTGATAGTTCATCAGGTATTATTAGTGTCAATAAATTTTTGGACTATGAAAACCAGTCATTTTTTGAGCTTGTTGTGACAGCATGGGACTCTGGGATTCAGCCTGAATCCTCCAGCACATTCGTAAGTATTAAAGTCCTGGATGTCAATGACAACCACCCAAATATTAGCATCCTTTTTCTTAATGAGGCCGGAGCACCTGAAGTATCTGAGGGGGCGAGACCTGGAGACTATGTTGCAAGGATTGCAGTCTCAGATCCAGATTTAGGAGATGTCAAGAAGATTGATGTGCACCTCCAAGGTGGGGATGGGACGTTCTCCCTCAGATCCACTGATGATTTTCTTTATGTTCTCTGTGTGGATGGTCCACTGGACCGAGAGGTAAAGGACTTGTATGAACTCACTGTGACAGCCAGAGATTTCGGTTCTCCTCCTCTAAGCAGTGAAACAACATTTCAGGTTCAGGTCACAGATGTGAATGACAATCCACCTGTTTTTGACCAAAACATCTATGAGGAGAGCGTTCCTGAGGATGTGCGTGAGGGAACAGCTCTCTTCCAAGTCAAGGCCACAGACAGAGATCTAGGAGGAGATTCTGGAATCATCTACTCTATTATGCAGCCAGAGCAGGAGCAGTTGTTGAATATAGATGCAACATCAGGTCTCATTACCACTGCTGCAGGCCTAGACCATGAGAGAGAGACAGAGCTGAGGTTCTTGGTGGTGGCTACCGATGGTGGTTCCTCCCCTCTGTCCTCTACAGCCACTGTGACCATCCATGTGGTAGATGTCAATGACAATAAACCTATTTTCAAACAAAAATTCTATAACGTTACCGTCAAAGAGCACACAGCTGTTGGGACATGCATCTTACAGGTAAAAATTATTATTACACTCCTTTTCATGAATTTGTACCTCAACCAGTTTAAAAATAATATGCCACTATTACTCTTGTCAAATTCATTCATGTTTTTTGTCTTGTAAGAAAAAACAATGTCTTAGTCAAAGTTCAAACCTAAAGTCAGCATTAAAGTTCACCCAAAAATGAAAATCCTGTCATAATTTACAAATCCTCATGTTGTTCCAAACCTGCATGATTTTCTTTCTTCTGCAAACACAAAAGAAGATATTTTGAACAATGTTGGTAACCAAAAAGTTTTGGTAAGCATTGACTTGTATTGTAAACTTAAAATGTTAGAAATTGCTAGTAAATTTCACAATTAATTACAAAGAAATTGCAAGTAACACATTGAATTAAACATTACATTTTAAAGTAGAAAGACTGAAATAGTATTGTTTTGTAAAATCTGCTACAATAAACTTTGAATAATTTTTGACAACTTTGAAAAATCTTTTTTTTTTTTTTTTTTTACATTCTATGGACAAAAAAAGACCATTCTCAAAAAAATTCTTAATATGTTTCAAAGAAGATAGAAAGTCATACAGGTTTGGAAAGACATGAAAGTGTGCAAATGATGACAGAATTTTCATTTTTGGGTGAACTATCCTAGTTGTAAACAAAGAAGCAAAAATAAGAAATGCAGTGCAACATGGCTAAGACAGGTGTGAGGCATGTTTTAATTTTGGTAAGCGCTTTAACTAACTAACTATACAGCTATTGTGGATGAAGCCTGTGCACAACAAATAAATCATTGTAGGGATCACAAGGTTAGAAGAAACACTCAATTACTATCACAACAACACACACACACACTCCCTCTCAAAACAGAGACAGTACTAAGACTTTTTGTTGAGACAAAGACAGCTGTGTTGCAAAATAGCCACAACACACCGCTCACTGCTTTGTCTCCTTGTGTGTGAAACGGTCGCCTGGCACAAGTGCACTCGGCGTGACAAATCAAACAGTTTCATTGGCAGTCTCAATATTTTATTGGAAACACTTTAGATTAGGGAACACTGTTCAGTATTAACTAGTTGCTTTTTAGCATGCATATTAATAGCATATTGGCTGTTTAGTACGTATAAAGTACATGAAGAGTTCAGATGCAAAAGCCTCTAAGTGCCGTTTGAAATTTTCTTATAAATTAAGCATTTTTCTCAGGCGCCTATGTGAAGGTTCAGTCATTTCGCTTTAATGGAAATGAATAGGTTCTTTTCCATTAAAGTGAAATAACAGAATATAAACATAGGAGCCTGAGAAAAATGCTAATTTTAGAAGAAAATTTCAGATGGCACTTAGAGGCTTTAGCATTTGAACTCTTCACATATTAATTATTATGACCATATTTTAAAACCCTTTTTCCTTATCCCTAACATTCATTAAATTGATCCAAAGTGACATTAAAAGACTTACAATTTTTAACGTTTATAATAATATTAGGATATTAGATTGATTTCTAAAGAGTCATGTGTCCCTGAGAACTGAAGTAATGGCTGCTAAAAATTCACCTTTGCCATCAGGAATAAGTTACTTTTTTAAAATATATTAAGTTATTTTAAATTATAGTAATATTACTTAGGTATAAATGTATAAAACAATAATTTGGATGGTTTTTGTTATATCAATGAACTTTAGTAACTATCAAATCAAATCAATATTTGGTGTGACCACCCTTTGCTTTACAAACAGTACTAGGTACACTTGTGCGGTTTTTAAGAACGTTTTCATCTTGGAGAGGTGGCAGCAGATCTTCTGTGGATTTAGGCTTTAGTCTCAATTGTTTCTGTCTCTTCATATAATCCCAGACTGATTCTGTGATGTCGAGATCAGGGCACTGGGTGCTGTGCCATCTGTTGTAGGACTCCGTGTCCATAAAAATTTTGCCATATTTTCAAGGGATATATTTTTAGATATCTCTCTTTTTGATCATAGCCGCAATCAGCTCTGCGTGCAAAGAGTGTTTCTGGAATTCATGATCTCAGACAGTTGCTTTTAGACTTTGAACAGAGGTCTCAGTCATCCACCCACTACTGGGCTCATAAATGTTAGTATGATATCTTTTTTATGACAGAAAGGCTTTGATCATAAGGTGCTGCTAAAGATACGACAGATGATAATAAGAATCAGTACCACCGCTTAACATGTAGAACACTAAAACACATAAAATCTTACTCCAGTGACTCAGCAACAGAAAACTTGAATTAGAATAACTAAGCAACATTTTCCACTCTGTGTAATTCATCTACTTTAAAAAAGACTTGTATTTGATTTGTTATTAGTTCAATTCTGTCAATACACATTATTTGGTTCCCCAGAGAAAGGAAATGTCTGGGTTTTTTTCTTTTTTCAAATTGCAAAAACATTACTTTGTTAGATGTTTTTGATATTTATGGTATAGTAAACTTTAGTGTAAATCTTAAAGACTCCATGAAATAGCTTGACAAGCACATTTTTCATTCTTTGATGTATTTCCTAATAATACAAGAAATTCAGACACATTCCCTTTTTAACACAAAAAGGAATCTGATTAATAGAAAACATATTATTTTTTATAAAAATAAGTATGCATGAAGGTCCACATTAACCCCACACCAAAACACATCAGTTGTTTATATAAATATATGAATTAGTCAAATTAATTTAGACAAATGTTTTTGTAAAAAACAAACAAGCAACAACAACAACAAAAAACACTTCTACACAGTACTCTATATTTTCAGATAATTTTGTGTCTTCAGGGGATATTTTAGATATCTCTCTTTTTGTCTATATAGCCACAATCAGAAATCAGAAAACTCAACTGTTTAACATTTTAGCAACTTGACACCAAATTCATAGAATTTGATTAATAGTAAACTCTATAAGAAGGTATGCATGTCAGTAGGGCATACGCAGTTGATACTGTATGTACAAATGAGATTCACCAAAATGTACGATCGTTACGAATTGCCATTAGTGTTTCTCCAGTCTCTTCAATTAGTCTGAAGACCAATTCTATTCTCCGACAGATGCAGACAAACGCAGTCAACCAATTATAGCACGTCACTTCTCAGACATTCCAAGACCCGACAAATGCTGACGCAACATGTTCAATCGGCTAAGACAAGCGCTGACCAATGGCAACAGACGCCAACACACTGATCCGACAAAACCTGACGAAAAACAGGTTTGCCGTATGTCTGTTACGTCTGCATCTGTTGGTGCAGTGTGAATTGTCTTAGGGTCATGAGGAAAACAAGGTTATTGTGTTTACACAGTTGTTCATCACCTGCAAATTACTCAGAAACTACTCACGTATGTTTTCCACGCAAAAGGTTTTAGTGGTCTAAAAGAGTAAATCTGGAAACGTTAATCTGAAACACCTTTTGCTGAGCCAACACCATAACCAGTGTTAATGAGATAATGCTTGCCTGCATGGTCATTTTGGTGCTCCCCATACACAGATGATTGATTACAGGCTCCTAGTTTTGGAAGAATGGTGCCGTTCATGTATAATCTATGTTAAGGATAGTTACAGATTTTATTGGTGTTAAATTTCAAATACCTCAAAAACGTATTGGTATGACCACAACATTACATGGGATTCTGAGTAATTCTGGCACTGGAGGCCAAGGAAATTGTATCAGCTGCAGGTCTAGATAAGATTTACTTTATTTATACATTTCCATCTGGTCCAGGTCACTGCCACAGATGCTGATGATGCTGAGTTTGGATCAGTGCAATACTCCCTCTATGATGGCTTCAGCAGCAAGGATGACCACCCTTACTTTCACATCAACTCTGTTACTGGGGAAATCTGTGTGTCTCAAGATATTGATCATGAAGCTGGCCTTGTGACCTTTGACCTGTCAGTTAAAGCTGAGGATCAAGTGAGTTTTGTTAATACTGGCATTGTGGAAATTGACATTAAATGGAAAAAGAAGCTAGTAATTGTAAATTGTAATTGTAAATATGTAAATATGTTTTCTTTCTGAATAGGATGGGCTCAGTTCGCAGACATTTGTTCACATCAATGTGGAGGATGTGAATGATAATGCTCCTGTTTTTAGTCCTGAGAAATATGTCACGAGTGTGAGCATCCATGCCCAACCTGGCACTGAGCTACTCAGTATTTTTGCTTCTGACCGGGATTCTGGGAACAATGGAAAAATCACCTATGAGCTTCTGCCAGGAGATTCTGCCTCTTTATTCACTGTGGACCAGTCAACAGGTAACATGCTGGGTTGCCAAAACACAATGTTCACTTCCGAGAATCTTTTATTTACAATGAAATAACCTTAAATAGAAAGAAGGAAACTGTTGTGCTGTCACTGTTAATATCAAGCTAAAATTTAACTTTGAACAAGTCAGATGTGTGCGATACTGTAGTCCATAGGACAGCATAGATAACTGATATATTTTGTTTAGACAACATAGTGCATGCTTTTCTTGACGGTCAGACTGAGAGCCTTCTGTAACAGATACAGTAATTGCTTTTGTCACATCTCAGTAGGAGGCCTGTGGATTTACACAGCACCTTTCTAAATCCTGGTTAAACATGAGTGCAGATTGTGTGAAGTGCAGTGCTGAGTGTCTACAGAAATCTGTGATTGTGCTTTATATGATGTACTCAGTTATCTTATTATAAAATGTTGCAATTGTTGCTAAGTAAAGCACATACAGTGAAAATTTCCAGTTACTGAATCGATCCATAAAATTAAATGTTGCCAAAATGTTTCCTTTTTAATCTGGAACCAATATAGTACCAATATGCCATGCTATTTTGAGCAATTCTATAATTTATATTCCATAAAATCTATAATTATAGTACATTGAAAATGACATAGATATATAAACATTTACTTTTCCTTAACTTATTTCAAGTAACGGTCTATAATACAATATATATATATATATATATATGTCGAATATCAAAATCGCATTAGTAGTTTGGGAAATACAGATAACTGTTATTATTAAAATTAATTGTATGGTACATGTTACTGTCAGTGTCCTTTACTGTTCGCACACATAGAGCTCCTGCTGAGCTGTGTTGTTTGGTGTGACGCATTACAGTAATCAGATTACTCTGTAATGAAGTTGGAGGGCTGTGATTTATTTTTCCATAATCCCATTACAATCACTGTTCTGCCGTTAATTGTTACATATATGTCTCTCTCTCTCATTAATGCAGCAGTGGCAAAGATGAACAAGCATGCTTTACTGTTTGCCCTGTAGTGTGTTTACTCTTAAGTAGTGCTCAGAAACCTGAGTAAATATTCCTCCTTTTACATTAAAACATGAATGTGTAAAACATGATATAAAACTAATTCACTGCAATTAATCAAATTTCCCAGTGCTACCTGTGAGAGAGGAAATTGTAGGAAAGAGAACTTAGGGTGTCTGCATGCTCTCACTTCGCCAGTATCCCTGCTTAGCATCATTGGTTTAGATTTTTGATGTGACGTTTTCTCAGAAGCTACTACCTTTTTGACATAATGTGCCTTCAGATGTTGCTATATATATTGCACTGAAAAAATTAAGAGACTTTGCTTTACTATTTATAGGTGTGTGTGTGTGTGTTTGAGTAAAATTAACATTTGACCATTTATTTGCAGAATATGACAGCTGGTCAAAATAACAAAAAAAAGATGCAGTGTTTTCAGACCTCAAATAATGCAAAGAAAACAAAACAATTTCATATTCATTTTTAAACAACACAATACTAATGTTTTAACTTTGGAAGAGTTCAGAAATCAATATTTGGTGGAATAACGGCTTTCTTGTGTTTTGGCATGCTCTCCTCCAATCTTTCACATTGCTGTTGGGTGACTTTATGTCAGTCCTGGTGCAAAAATTCAAGCAGCTCGGCCTTATTGCTATTTTAAAGCCTTTTTTTTATCATGTAGAATTATTTATGATGATCCAATCAAGATTTTTAGACATTTATTCAGAGCCTGAATTTCATTTTTGAAAATGAATTCCCCTCTTATGTAACTCTTGTGAGAGGGGATTTTTTAATTTGAGGGGGGGAAGGGGCATTTTTTAGACATTTTTCAAAAATATATATTTATCTCACCTAAATGTTTGATTATGCACTGCATTTTTGTTTTGACAACCGTGCACAATAGCTTACACACAGCACAAGCCTGATTTCATGAGGTGTATGTGAGGTGGCCTTTTACACCAGGTGCACACATACTCCGTTTGCAGTGTGTATGCAGTCCATGTGTGGTACTCAAGCGGTGCAGAAGCAGCACTGACTGTGCTTTCACACAGGAGTCTGTTCCTGATCCATGGCTGTTTACCACAAACACAACTTTTATCTATTATTTTGATTTCAAATCCAAACATTGTTATTGAAAATGCTTTTTCAGCATTGTGATTCTTTTTTTTTACACAGTACAGTAATATAATCTTTCATAGACGTGTTTAAACACAATAAATAAGAAACACATTATTCGGTGCTTTTTACTTTTTTACATTTAGGCTACTTCTAGATTTATATAAGTTGTTCAAGCAAGTGGCAAAACATTTAAACTACTTTTCTTACATTATCACAAACATTCTAAATTCAAACTTACCATTGACAGAAACAGTCAGCTCTACTGCCTTTCTTTTGCATTTAATTCTTTATTACAAGCAATCCTGCAGTTCATAAACAACTTTTTTCTGTTTTCCTACCGCCACGAGTGCCATCTATTATTGACTTGTTTATCTAAAAGTGCTCTTTTACTTTAAACCTAGCCAAAAACCCATAGTCTATGTGTTTAATTACTATGAGACTTTAATTATATGCATTTATGGTGTAATTACTACATTTTCGTGTCAATCCATGTTCATATTTACCGCAAACAATGCTCAGTTACTTTAATTCAGCGCTTGCAGCGCAGCAAAAATATACAGGTGCATCACAATAAATTAGAATGTCGTGGAAAAGTTTATTTATTTTTAATTATTATTATCATTTATTTCATTAATTCAACTCAAATTGTGAAACTCGTGTATTAAATAAATTCAGTGCACACAGACTGAAGTAGTTTAAGTCTTTGGTTCTTTTAATTGTGATGATTTTGGCTCACATTTAACAAAAACCCACCAATTCACATCTCAACAATTTGCAATACTTCATAAGACCAATGAAAATAGATTCTCTATGGGGTTCAGGTCTAGTGAGTTTGCTGGCCAGTCAAGCACACCAACACCATGGTCATTTATCCAACTTTTGGTGCTTTTGGCAGTGTGGGCAGGTGCCAAATCCTGCTGGATAATGAAATCAGCATCTTTAAAAAGCTGGTCAGCAGAAGGAAGCATGAAGTGCTCCAAAATTTCTTGGTAAACGGGTGCGGTGACTTCACATCCTGATAGCAATCATTAAGTTAAGTGGTCTAAATGTATCTATCTGTATTTATATATTCTGTGGAAGGTGTAGGACCAAGAAATGTTCGTCCAATCAAAATACTCGGTCCGAGCGTTTTAATTGGCTTTCCTACCTGCCTGTCAACGTATGTATTTGCATACCTCTGCACACCCTGTTCACGCACAATGGACCAACACCAGCAGATGACATTGCACCCCAAATCATCACAGACTCTGGAAACTTAACACTGGACTTCAAGCAACTTGGGCTATGAACTTCTCCACCCTTCCTCCAGACTCTAGGACCTTGGTTTCCAAATGAAATACAAAACTTGCTCTCATCTGAAAAGAGGACTTTGGACCACTGGGCAACAGTCCAGTTCTTCTCCTTAGCCCAGGTAAGACGCCTCTGATGTTGTCTGTGGTTCAGGAGAGGACAACTGTAGCCAAATTCCTTGACACGTCTGTGTGTGGTGGCTCTTGATGCCTTGACCCCAGCCTCAGTCCATTCCTTGTGAAGTTCACCCAAATTCTTGAATCGATTTTGCTTGACAATCCTCATAAGGCTGCGGTTCTCTCGGTTGGTTGTGCATCTTTTTCTTCCACACTTTTTCCTTCCACTCAACTTTCTGTTAACATGCTTGGATACAGCACTCTGTGAACAGCCAGCTTCTTTGGCAATGAATGTTTGTGGCTTACCCTCCTTGTGAAGGGTGTCAATGATTGTCTTCTGGACAACTGTCAGATCAGCAGTCTTCCCCATGATTGTGTAGCCTAGTGAACCAAACTGAGAGACCCTTTTGAAGGCTCAGGAAACCTTTGCAGGTGTTTTGAGTTGATTAGCTGATTGGCATGTCACCATATTCTAAATTTGTTGAGATAGTGAATTGGTGGGTTTTTGTTAAATGTGAGCCAAAATGACAGGGTCTTGCTCTGATGGTCCTCCATGCACACCTTTAGTGACCTGTTTGTGTGGCATGTAGCATTGTTCTGCTGGAAAAACCTGTCCTCAGATTTGGGGAACATTGTCAGACCAGAAGGAAGCAAGTTTCTTGTCTTCCAGGACAACCTTGTCTGCAGCTTGATTCCTTCAAAGAATCAGGTCCTTCTCGAAGATGAATGTGTCCGATTCCAGTTCGAAGCACCCCCAGATCATCACCGATCCTCCACCAAATTTCACAGTGGTTGGCTTGAAGGCCTGTCCAGGTCTCTGTCTAACCATTAGATGACCAGGTCTTGGGCAAAGCTAAAAATTGGACTCATCAGAGAATAAATTCATCTGCATTTATTTCCAGCCAATTTCTTAATGTTTTCTTCATAAAGTTCTTCATAAATATTTGTATTAACATAAAAAGTTTTAACAACTGAGACATAAACTGAACAAGTTTAACAGGCATTTGGTAAACAGGAATGGAATAATGAGTCCCTGAAAAAGGGACTGCTACAGTGCTACAGTGCATCTTATTCTCATGGACTGCAGCAGATTTGAGAGATGTTCCTCCTCTCTTCCACCAAGGCATTTTTCTTGAACACATCTAGGGAGATACATGGTTACGCATGGTTTTTCACTGCAAGGATGATCAGCTCTGTCTCCTGTTTCGCTGTAGCACTTATAGTATGGGCATTGCAAGTTTATTGCCCTGGCCACATCTGCTATCCTCATCCCTAGTATTTATTAAAAAAGAAATCTTAAAAATAAACCGATTTGTACTTCAAATAGCAATTTCTTAAAGGGGACCTATTATGCACCTCATCTTATTGCAAAAGTGCAAAAACGCTGCTCAGGAGAGTTTCAAGATACTACAAACAGTAAATACATAAAATTATTAACATGTGCTAATGTGAGTTTATTTTTGTTGACAATATTTTAATAGTATTTAATGATTATGACCATATAAGCATTACAAAACAAATTAATAATATACCATCAATGAAAGCACAAAGCTGATTACAATATAAAGTAATTTTAAATGTTATTGCTATTAATATTATTTTCTAAAATGAGGTACATGTAATATAAAAGTACATATGTGACTAAAGATATTTTTGCAACAGCCAAGTCTCACACGCAGTGTACACATCACCGTCCGAATCCGTTCGCTTCATTTCGTTCACTCCTTTCTAATATAGTGCACTCAACTGCCTTACACTATATAGGGATTAGTGAATGAGTGAATGAGTGAACGAGTGAGCGATTTCGGACACGGCTATTGTATATCTCCAGCAGCTAACGTTACAGCTTGAAAACAGTAATGGCGGACTGCTGCTTCTCACTCAGGCCTGTATCTATGCTAACAGGGCAGAGAGTGTCACAAATGGGTGGGACTTTTTCCCCTCGGTGACGTGTACATAGGGAGAAATCTGGAACTGCTTGTTTGGAGAGACTGATTATAATTTATTGGGATTATAAAACAATGAGTGGGTTGATTTGTACCATTATAGGCTGGTTGTTTTCACACACTGCGGCCACTCAGCTGTGTTCAAACATGGGTGCTTATGAAACTTATGGGCAACTGAAACTTGACTGAAAAAACTTTTATTTTTGACTTTTATTATGACTTATTTTGACTTAGATCATGGGTCACCAAACTTGTTCCTGAAGGGCCGGTGTCCTGCAGAGTTTAGCTCCAACCCTAATCAAACACACCTGAACCAGCTAATTAAGGTCTTTCTTGGTATACTTGAAACTTCAAGGCAAGTGTGTTGAGGCAAGTTGGAGCTAAACTCTGCAGGACACGAGCCCTCCAGGACCGAGTGTGGTGACCCCTGACTTAGATGCACGGTTCTCAGTGCTGTCAAAATAAAAGTTGCCAAATATCACCTCATGTCAGCTTTGACTAAATATCAGTGGAACACTAATTTTATTTTATTTTATTTCTTGATTATTGGCATGCAGGTGCTAGGAAATTCTAAAACAACCAACCAAATAAAATACACACATATTAATCTCTTTTGTTTGCATGCCAGTGATTACCGTTCTGTGTACCAGTGGGGGCACGCATGTCTAAGGTTAAACACTCCAGGTTTAAATCAACAGATGCTAAGGATTTTAAGTTAGATCAAGGTGACAGAATCTAGCAGGCCCCCCACCATCTGTCAAAAGTGGAGCTAGCCACAAACATATCCACCATGTCACCATCAGTGACGGGATGTTTTTCTTAAAAGATTTGAAAAGAGATGGAGATAGTGTATAAGTAAAAAATAAATAAATAAAAAAATAAAACCATCATGGCCTTGTGCTTACCAAGTTTCTAAGTTATCTAGCAGTTAAAGAATTAGCTATTTTTACACATTAAAATCAAGATATTGTCATTAAGATTATTAATTTCAGGACCCTTAAATTTCAGTCTGTAATGTACTTAAAGTTAAACCTTCTTTTTTAATTGATCAAACATCTGCGTGGCAATAATAGCTAACACCTTGTGCATGTGTCCTCTATGATGTTAATGTAGGTTTTGTGTGTTCCTCAGGTTCTGTCTGCCTGAACGCTTCACTTTCCCAGCTGCGCAGCAGCAGTGTGAAGCTGTCTGTCTCTGCTCAGGATGGAGGAGGCATGTCTGCTGTTTATCCTGCTAACATCACAGTTAACATCTTGCAGAGCGACCAGCCTCCTGCCCTCTTCCAAAAAGCCCACTACACCTTTTCCATCTCTGAGGATGCACCCGTGGGCTCCTCTGTTGGTTTGGTTCAGGCTGTTACCCCTGCCAGTGAGTTTTCCTTGCTTTTTCTGAGAAATGTTATGACTCTCACACTTTGCCCTATTTGAGGCTGGACAGTGTGACACTATGTTTAGTTGAAGAAGAAACCTATTTGTTAACACTTTACAATAAGTTAAACATTAGTTAAAGGTGCAGTAGGAGATCTCGAAAATGCTAACTTTAGCCTGATAGCACTGAAAGTAAACGTCCCACCCGCCCTGCAATCGCCGTCCAAAGCCACGCCCCCTGAACTCACATATGCTCAAAGAGCAGAATACCAGAGACAACATTAAATTACTACAATAGGCTACATCAACGGTTTCCAATTACAGTCTTCGCGCCCTCCCTGCTCTGCACTTTTCATATGTATATCTTATCACGTCCAACGGTTGTTCTGTTCGACGTAATAAGTTCCCTACGAAGTGGACATCACCAGATATCCCTCCAGTTCAAAGCGTATGTTCCATACAAAGGGCATTAAAGTGTGCGAGACATGAATTTAAATTGTATTTATTTACAGCGGTATATTATGTCACACTTCACACTTCTCTAGTAAGTTTCGTCTGTGTGTGAAGATGCTGTGCAAATCCGTGAATGAATGTTCCGAAGTGAAATAAACTTCAACGGATTTTCCTGCTCAGGGAGTAGGGAGCAATGAACACTGTGTAGGGAGCATGTCAATCGGAAAACAGTTCATGCACAGAGCTCACTTCTAATGAGCTGGTTATCTGAACAGAGTGTGATAACTAAGCGAGACATGCAAAATATGCAGAGCGGGAGGTGCGAGGACTGGAATTAGGAACCACTGGGATACATCGTGTCATTCACCAGTGAGAAAACTTTATAGCACAGTTAGTAAAAGTACTACAATAGCAGGAAGGAAGATCGGGTTGTTGATGTTTGTCTGCCATTCGCTCTGTCTGCGCAGCGTGCGTGAACGCGCTGATGATGTATCCTGTCTGCGTGAACAGGGTGTGCAGAGGTATGCAAATACATACGTTGACAGGCAGGTAGGAAAGCCAATTAAAACGCTCGGACCGAGTATTTTGATTGGACGAACATTTCTTGGTCCTACACCTTCCACAGAATATATAAATACAGATAGATACATTTAGACCACTTAACTTAATGATTGCTATCAGGATGTGAAGAGACTTTCAACCAGAATAACAAAAAATATTTCTGAAGACAATCACCAATGGCACCTTTAATGGATTAGTTAACAGTAACTAACAATGAACAACACTTTTATACAGTATTATATCTTTGTTGATGTTACCTTGTACATACATACTAATGTATCTCTTACCATTTATAGCTAATTTTTTTAGTGTTAATTATTTGACATCAATTTATTATGAACAACACATGTATACAGATTACAATAAGATCCAGTGATAACCCTAATCATTTTTTTTTCTGTTAAATAACATTAGTAGAGACTAGAGAGCCTACAAACAGTTGTAACACATCATGTGAAATAGGTCACACTTTACAATAAGGTTTACAAAGTGCATAATAAATTCTTTATTAAAGATGAATCATGTTACTAAGGAATCTACAAACATTTGAAATGGTTTTCACTTTGCAGTGAGATTCTCTCTCTCTCTCTCACACACACACACAAACTTTAGTAACTTTTAAGTAACTTTAATAAAGTGTTTATTGTTAGTTCATAGCATAATGCTTTAAGTAATGTAAACACAGAGCATGTACTTTGAATGTTAAGAAATGTTCATCTATAAATGAACATAAACTACTATAAAATTCATCCAAAAATGAAAATTTGCTGAAAAGATGAGTTTGTTTCTTCTTCGGAACAGAGAAATGTAGCATTACTTCACTTGCTCACCAATGGATCCTGCAGTGAATGGGGTTATAGAGTGAGAGTTCAAACAGCTGATAAAAAATGTCACATTAATCCACAAGTAATCCACACAACTCCAGTCCATCAGTTAAAGCCTTGTGAGGTGAAAAACAGCATTATTTTACTTCCAATCTTTTTCTTTATATTTAACATAGAACAATAAAACAGAAAAAAGAGAATATGAAAAAAGAAGAAAAAACCCAACCCTATATACCAGTCAGAATTTTTTATCTTTTTCTTGTTTTTGTTTTAAAGTTTCTAAAGTGGCCAGATTAAGTAGTCCATAAACTTTGCTAATGGACTGTTTTACTCCACACCTATGCTCGAGAATAGAATCAATGAGAGATCGATGAGGACAACAGGGGAAACAGTTTGATTTTGATGATACAAAGCTTCTAAGCTGTAAATACCTATAAAACTGTGTGTTAGGAATAGCAAATCTCTGAATTAATTGTTCGAAGGAGGCAAATATGTAATCCAAATACAAATCATGCGATGACCTAATACCATTTGAAAAACAGCATTTTTTAAATAAATTTATCATTAGGATGTTTTTGACTTTAAATCGTTTATTCTGGTTGAAATATGAATTAAATGGCTGAAGTCTTCTAATTCATAGAAATTGCTTTCTCCATGAGAAAAGTCATCTCATCTGAACAAAATATGGACAGATCAAGCACCACTTCACAAGTCAAGACAGTCTAAAACTGTACTAAACAAACAAGTCAGTGGATTTTGATGTGAGATGACAACAGGGGGATGGACTTTGTCACTGGAGGATGTGTTATAATAGATTATGGACTGGTATTTTGGCCAGAGGCAGCTGTTTATATTTAAAAAGCCTTGATGAATTTTTTTTTTTCTTACAAACACTCAGCTTTTTACTTCACAAGACATTAATTGATGGACTGAGTCAAGCTCAATCACTGCAGAGGATCCATTGGGAAGCAAGTATTGTAATGCTAAATTGTTTTTTTTTTTTTTCACATTAAAGGGTGAGAGATGTTTCACACAAAAATGAAAAATTTGCCATTATTTACTCACCCTTATCCTGTTCCAAGCCTATATGAATTTATTTTATCTGTTGAACACAAAAGCAGATATTTTGAAGAATGTTAGTAACCAAACAATTGTTGGGGAGCCATTGACTTTTTTTGGATACTATGTATGGAAGTCAATGGTTATCAACATTTTTTTCAATACCATCAGAAGAAAGTATCAGGTTTGGAACAGGGTGAGTAAATTACCATTCTGATTTTTGGTTGAACTATCCCTTTAACTAATGAATTAACAAATGTAAAAAATGTAAGATAGGCCTATTAATGTTGAGAAATTCAATATAGATATACTAGTTAACATTAACAAAGGATAACTAAAGCTGTAAACAAATCTTGTTTATTAGTTTATGTTAACTAATGCATTAACTAAATGGTAATGTAATATAATGTAAAACTGTTAGGGCCAGATTTACTAACTTTTGGTGTTAAAATAGTACTGTCAGGATTTACTAAGACGCACAGTGAAGAATTAACGCTGAAAAGGTTATACACGGCTATTTTTTGTGCCCGACTTTATTGAATAGGCCTGTACATTTGTAGGAGTTTCCCTTTCAGACGCAAAATTTATGGGAGGAGATTATTCAAATTAATCACGCATCCCGATTTACAAATTTTTGCACTCATCAAATTACTGGAATTTGTGCCATTATTTAACGTCTTAAAGCGCTTAAAGCAGGCAGTAATTTGCGCTGCTCTTGGTAGATTGCGCTGGTCATTATGGACATTTTATCCTACCCGTCAGATTTTCCTTTCCATGCGCACATCAATATTGCGTCTTTTTTTTCATGCTGAACAACAATAGCCTATTTAATGTATCTGCATTACTGTATGGGTAGGTTTAGGGTTGGGGTAGGTGTAGACATTAATAAAACACAATCTAATAGGTAGAAAAAAGTATTTATTGTTGGTTTCCGGTAGCTGTATCCCTTCTAGCCACAACCGCGAATATAACACATAATTACTGTATTTGCATTACTGTAAGGGTAGGTTTAGGGTTGTGGTAGATGTAGACATTAATAAATCATAATGTGACAGGTAGCATTTTTCATTGTTGAATTGTACTACCTACTGTTTTAATGGGAGGTAGCAAAATCTGACAAGGTAGCACAAATCGACAGAACACCGGCTGCGCCAGTGTTCTTTAATGTGCGCATTGTCAGTAAATCACGCGCAGAATTTCCCCCTCCCATCGGCGCTTTCATGGAATTGCGCTCTAATGATAATTTGCCCTGTTTAGTAAATCTGGCCCTTAATGCTGGGAAATGACGAGTTAACATTATCAAAGATTAACTAATGCTGTATACAGATATTGTTCATTGTTAGTTAATGTTAACGAATGAATTAACTAATGTTAACAAATACAATCTTATTGTAAAGTTTTGTACAGGTAGAGAAAATAGACATAATATTAAACCATGTTTAATTTATTTCAAGAAATGTGTGTAGATCACACATTGTATTTATTGAAAATATGTTCGTTATTTTTTCCAGTATCAATAATAAATTAAATATGAAATTCATTTGGAAGCCCTGCAACAAATACAAGTTCCTTTTTTTAACATCTTGCTTTTCCACTAAGTATAACCTACTATTTCCAGTCGTTGTTACCCCAGTGGCTAATCCAGTTTGCGGGTCAGGGATGAGCTGATCAGAGGGTTAAATATCAGTCTTAGTTGGCAGGGTTGTTAGGATAGATAATGAGATCTGCTGTGGTCTGTTTCTCCTTGTCTACAATCAATTGTTTTTAGTGAACAGTATTTTATGCCCATTAAGGTATTAGGGTTAATCACACATTCTTAACGTACTCAGTGATTCACATCTACTTAGTCTGAGGTCATTTTAGATTTTGATTTTATAATAGTATGCTGTTATCAAAGTATATAGTAGATATGTGCTTTTGTGGAAATGCCTAAAAAGTTACATAAAAGGCTGGTAACTGTTAGATTATGATTTGGTTTTGCAGTAAAAAATGTACTGGTTCGAATCATAAAATTAAGTGTGATTGAATTACTCGCTTAAAACATTCCATTTTTTATTTATTTAAGTGATTTGCAGCGGTTTTTGGCTTACACACATGCATACACGCACACACAAATGTTTAGAGTGCACTTCAACAGTAGACAGTCAGTTGAGGTTAACGTTTAGATTAGCTGATTAACCCTCTCTTCAAGTCAAATGAAGGTTCAGAAATTCTGAGTTGCAGAGGGGGGCAGGTCGCTTAATCTCTGGGGGCTTTGGTTTTCTCCAGCTGTTTCAAAGTCTCAACTGTCAAACAATAGGATAATGACAATACCACTTTTAATATATATGTTAGGGGTAAGTGTGTCATTACGTTCTAAATTTATAAGCACACCGTCTGTGTGACACTGACAAAGATTTATGTTAAAGTTAATAGGTGATGTATTAAAAAAACATTCAGACATTTTCTTAATAAGATCATTTCATACTTGACCAGCCAATTAAATTCCTGAAAATCCTTTAAATAAAACTGTGAAGCAATTGTTCACCCATAGAATAAAAATATTGATTTTATTTTTCAAATTTGCAAACTGTTATTTTTTCACGAAACTCTGATATAAGGGAGAATTAATGGTGAATTGTTCAAAATTATTATTCAGAAACTTTCATTTTGAGTTGCATGGAAAAATAAAAGAGTATGGGTTTGGAACAACATGAGTAATTAAAGGCATAATTTTCATTTTTGGGTAAACTATACCTTTAAAGGTATAAGCACACTGAAAAAAAAATGGGTAACACTTTAGTATAGGGACCAAATCTCACTATTAACTAGTTGCTTATTAGCTTATTAGCTATTATTAAAAATTTGGCTGTTTATTAATTATCAAGCATTTATTCTACATGGCCATATTCTACATCCCTAATTCTACCCAATGCTTAACTTAATGGCTACCTATTAATAAGCAGCAATTTAGAGTTCATTAAGGCAAAATACATAGTTAATGGTTTGTTAGTAGTGAGAATTGTACCTTAAAATAAATTGTGACCAAAAATTGTGTAGGATTTATTTTATTAAGTTTCACTCAGAAATTGCTAGTAAATTTAAACACATTGAATAAAATGTAAAATATTGATGTTGTAAGACTGAAATAGTGTTTACTTATAAAACATACTCCATTATTTTTTGTTTTATAAAAAAAAAAAACTTTTACTGTGTATCTTATTTTTCAGGTCATATTAATGATATTTTTGTGGTCTTTGTCCCTGTAATTTCAGATTCAGTGGAGCTAGTCTCATACATCATATCCTCAGGTGACCCTCAGCGGCTTTTCTCAATTGATTCCCAGTCGGGCATCATCACCACCGGCCAGCCACTGGACTTCGAGTCCCTCTCTTATGTTATTCTGAACATACAGTTCCACATGGGAACCCTTCCTATCTACAGCAGTGCACAGGTCAATATCTCCATCACTGATGTCAATGACAACCCTCCTGTGTTCCAGAAGACCTCAGAACACATCACCATATCCCATAACACCCCTCCAGGCACGCCAATTTTCATTGCACATGCCCATGATGCTGACAGCGGCCTTAATGGCAGAATTCACTATATGTTACGTCCTGAGAGCCACTTGTTTTCCATTCACCCACGTATTGGGACTCTCATGCTAAATGGCGTCCTCTCTGGAGATTCCAGCCAGAGGTACGAGCTCAACGTCATAGCTGAGGATGAGGGTCATCCTTCATTGAGCTCTACATTACGTCTTGTGATAGAGATGGATTCCTTAGGCTCTGTGGAAGATACAATGGCCTTTGAAACTTTGGTTTATCAAGTGGAAATTGGAGAAAGCGCTCCAAAAGACACTAGAATGATTCAGGTACGTGCTCATGGAACCAGATCCCAGCATGGAGGGACCCCTGGCAAAGCGCCCCCTGTCATTACTTACTCCCTTAAAGCCCTCTCTGGAGTCCCACCATTCAGAATCCACCCAGAAACTGGATGGATGTTTGTATCTCAGAGTCTTGACTATGAAACTGAACCCATCTACAGATTTAGTGTGTGTGCAAAGGCACAAAATGGCAAAACGGAGGCCACAGCAACGGTGGTTGTCATGGTTCAGGATGAGAATGACAATGCACCTGTGTTCAGTAGGGATGTGTACTTCTTCAGTTTGCAGGAGGGACCGTCTCCTCATGGGATGATTGGGACAGTAAAAGCTACAGACAGAGATTCACGTAACAATGGAGTATTGTCCTACATCCTGCTGTCTGAGGGAAAAAACTTTCGCATCAACCCCAGAACAGGTCAGAATTACTTTCAAATTAGTGCTATGTTTCATACACTGCTTTGTCAAAAAAGCAATCCAAAAATTCATTAAAAATGATTTTGTATTTTGAATAAAAATAAACTAAACTAAACTGAAATAAACCAAGATAAAATAACCATAATAAATAAAATAACCTTCTAACCTTTTCTTTATGGATATTGTTCTACATTATACAAAATGCTCTACATTGTAAAAACAGATTATTGTATGTTTTACAAGAAAATACTATTTCTGTCTTTCTACTTCAAAATTTCACCTTCAATTCTATGTTTTACTTGCTATTTCTTTGTAATTATTTGTGAAATTTCCTAGCAAAAATCCTACACCAGTTCTGTGTCTTCTTTCTCTGGCTATAGGAGAGATCATAAACATGGTGGCTTTGGATCGTGAGGAGCAAGCACAGCATGTTTTGAGGGTGATGGCCACAGATCAGGGTCGACCACGTCTTAACTCCACCACTACTGTTCACATCCTTGTCACAGACGTCAACGATAACCCCCCACAGTTCACACACCTACCTGCCACTAAAGAGCTAAACTTGCAGGTCATAATAATACTTTTTCTAGAAAACACAAGCAATACAAAATATAATTGTAGATTTTATTTAAATTAAATTAACAGGTTAATTATAGAGTTTATGTACATTGAGCACAAGAAGTAATATGTTTCAGTGATGTTTTTTGTAATTCTGAAAGTACAATGTCTTTATATTGTAAATGGTAAGTGTTTTTTTTTTTTTAAAGAAATCAATGCTTTTATTCAGCAAGGGTGCATAAAATTGATCTAAACTGACAGTAAAGACTTGTACATTGTTAAAAAAAATATCTTAATAACTTGTTATTGTAAAATATCTGTTATTGTAAATTTATATCCATCAAAATTAATTGAATTTAACAATAGATTAACAACTTTTCTTAGTATTGATAATAAGAAATTTTACTTGAGCACCAAATCAGCATACTAGAATGATTTCTGAAAAACCACGTGACACTGAAGACTAAAGAAAATCACTAAATAAAAAACTTCAATGCACTGTAAATTACTTTGGATAACAGCATCAACCAAATGCATATATAATTTGCTAATTGTTTTGTGCAGGTGTGGGCAGGCATTCCAGTGAATTCTGTTGTAATCACTATGTTTGCTAAAGACCTGGATGCTGGAGAGAATGGAACCGTCAAGTTCACAATGAAAGGTAAACTGATGAGGAGAGGACAATTTATTTTTAATTCATGGTCATTTGTGTTTATATCCCCCTGCTCGAAAGAAAAATATTGTGATTCATTACGAGATGTCTAATGTTTCTTCATATTTTTAGATAATCGACTGGACCACTTTAGTATTGATAACCGTAATGGTGATGTCAGGGTGACATCACGGTTCTCCTCAAACCCACAGCAGCGCTACACCCTGAGAGTTGTTGCCACAGACGATGGTCTTTTTCCTCTGGAGGAGACTGCAGTTATTCACATACAGGTTAGTGGAGCTGGTACTGGCATATAACAACACTGTGTGTGTGTCTATGTGTGTGTGTGTGTCAAAGTAGGGCTGAAGACTTGCTTATTGATTTGTCTTTTCTGTGTACAATCTAAAAAAAAGTTGTTGCCACATTTATCATTTTGTGAAATGTGTGCGAAATCCAGTCATTTCAATGAGAACTGGCACAATAAGGACTTCCTGTGCCAATAAAATTTCAAGTCAGGTTCAAGTTTTTTGACCTTGGTGAACTTTGCAAGGCCAACCAATAACAAGTGAACAGAGATTCATAACTGAGAAACTAAACAAAATCCACAATGGATGAGATGCTTATTCTGGCAGTGTCTACTCATCCAGTTTTGCACTCTACACCTCAGTTTTATAAAATATTTTAAAAAGAAGGCTGTTTGGAAGCTATTTATTTAGGATGTATATACACATACATACAACAAAAAGAAAACAAGTATAGAAAATAATTGAGAAAGCTAATGTTAGAGGGTCAAATAAAGATGGAATAGATGTGTTTTTAGCTGTTTTTTTTTTTTTTTTTTTTGAAGATGGTAAACATGCAGTAATTTGCATTATTTAAATGGCTAAATAGAGTTAAATAGAGGATAAATAGAGTCAAATAGAGTTATGAGGATTTCAGGAACAAGGTGTCATGTAAATCAGGTAAATAATACATGAACAAACCCCTCTGCAAAAACCTTCAGAATATAGATGTATTGAACTGGAAAGTTTGGTGTATGTAGGTGCTAATTAAGTGGAGATTTCTGGCTCAGTGCATGAGAAAAAATCATTTTGAGAAAACAGTCTTTAATTATATGTATTGACATCTACAGACACATATAGATGAAGTGCAATAAAAATAAACACTTATATGTTTATTAGTCTAAATAATAAGCAGAGCATAAAAAACACCTGTAGCTAATTCACCTGTAGTGTCTTGTCGTAAATGTTTTAAGAAGAGTTAAACAAATTTTGTTTTTTATTCCAGGTTTATGCCTTAGACCAACAAAACGGAAACTCAAAGGATTTTCAGAGCCACAAATACTTCACTGTGGGGGAAGATGTAAAACTGGGAACTGTCGTTGGATCACTTGGGATTTCTAATGCACCAGATATGCAGTTACGATATTCTATTGTCGAGGGTGATGGTAGTTTACAGTTTGGCATCAAAAGCTCTAGTGGCGAGCTTTATGTGGCACAACATCTGGACTACGAAGTCACACAGCGCTACTTCCTGGTTGTCCGTGCAGAAGCCCCTCCCACGTATAATGTCACTGCATTTGTGGTGATCAGTGTTGTTGATGTCAATGACCACACCCCCTGGTTTCCTGGTAATGACAACTTTGTTGTGTTCGGTGTTTATGAGGATGTTACCAATGGAACGGCGGTGTATGTGTTTAATGCACATGATGGTGATGGAAGTCTGCATAACAGTGAGCTTTATTATTCTTTGACCTATGACCCCGACCCTGCCATAGAGGGACTGCCTTTACACATCGACCCTCACACTGGAGTTGTCAAAACAAATGGACGGTTGGACCGTGAGCACACCGAGAACATTGTATTCAGAGTCACTGTCAGTGACAACGCAGAAGAGCCTGCTGATAGGAAACAAACATCAGTCATAGCTCAGGCGATTCTGTTGGATATCAACGACAATAATCCCACATTTGTCTCCACTGAAATGGCTTGTGTCCCAGAGGACACAGAGGTGGGACTTTTGGTTCATCATGTGATGGCTAAAGATGAAGACGAAGGGAGTAACGGGCATGTCATTTACAGTGTAATTTCAGGCAATGAGATGGGCTACTTTCATATGGAAAGCACAGGTAAATAATAATAATACATTTTATTTAACAGCGCCTTTCATAACACCCAAGGTCAACTTACAAGCAATAGATAAAGACATCATAGAAACATCATAGAAACAGTATAATACAATACAGGCTAGTAAAAAAAAACAGGTCATAGAAAAATGATATGTCTTAAAACGGGATTTGAAAGTATGCAGACTGTTACTATTCCGAATTTCGAGAGGGAGAGAGTTCCATAGATGAGGGGCCGCATGGCTGAAGGTTCTAGCTCCCATGGTAGTTAATCGTATACGTGGTGACACCAGGGAGAGTGAGTGTGAAGATCTCAGAGTGCGAGGAGGGGTGTAGATATGAACAAGATCAGTAAGGTATGGAGGAGCAAGATTGTGAAGCGCCTTGAATGTGAGAAGCAGAATTTATTATTTATTACATGGGAATTATAAATGAATTATTATGGGATGGGTTTAGGGATGCAAATTAATGTAGGTCTAGGATAAAATTATAGTTAAAGACAACGCAAAGTTTAGCTTACCTTCATAAAAATGTCCTTGGTCTTATTTGGCATGATTAATCACTACACATTATTCAAAATAAAGAAAAGTCATAAAATTTAATTTACTCTTAAATCTTGAATTACATTTCTTAAATTTTTTATTTAATTTACTCTGCTTCTATAATGCCTGACATAACCTTACTTGTCATGATTAGCTATAGATGTCTCTGTTCCCTTTCAAAAGTTTGGGGTCAGTCAGATTTAAAAAAAAAAAAAAAAAAAAAGACTTGCTCACCAAGGCTAAATAAAAACAGTAATATTGTTAAATATTATTACAATTTATGAAAATAACTGTTTCCTATTTTAATCTATTTTTTTTTTTAAATCACATTCTCCTTCAGAAATCAGTGTAATATATGCTGATTTGGTGCTCAAAAAACATTTCTTATTATTAATGTTAAGAACAGTTCGACTGCTTTAGTTTTTTGTAGCAATGTAAAGATCTGTACTCTCAATTTTAGTCAATTTAATGCACTCTATCTGGAAAATCTTAGATAGATAATATTTCTCTCTCTCTCTCTCTTGCAGGGCATCTGTACCTGAATTCATCCCTGGATTATGAATCCCAGAATGTCCATATCCTCACTATCCAGGCCAGGGACAGCGGCATCCCCTCTCTGTCTTCTACTCAGACGCTCACAGTGAAGATTTTGGATGTTAATGACAATCCTCCTGCCTTCCAGCAGCACATTTACAATACCACCGTCATGGAGAACAGAGAACCCAGAGAGATCATTGTCACAGTCACTGCAGTTGACCTGGATTCAGGTAAGACCTCAAAATCTCATCATGAGACCTTTTCAATATTTTAGCTAAACTGGGTTTAACATTTAACTCGGTCAAACAACATATATTGTAAATGAAATATCAGTTAATATTCAAACTGTTGCAGAAATCACCACAAGATGGCAGTATGGTTACTCACAGACACAGCATCACACAGAGCTTCCAACTTCCTCCATGCTTTTTTTAATGGTTTAATTATAATTGTCATAGTTTCTGCATTATGTCAGAAATTTTCATCATGCTGCATTAAGTTTGCCTTATTATTTTCTTAATCAATGTTTAGCTTTTGAAATAACCACTTTCATGAATGTCAGCATACATACACAGTTTTCTTTATCCGATAGTGTAGTATTGTCATTTACTGTTTGATGTTACACATTTCTGTAACAGAAGCAAGTCTCCATGTAGCTTCAAGTGTGCAAAACATTTCAGCATGAGTAGCTTAAGGTAGTGGATTTCTTTCATATTTGTTCATCATGTTTTCAGTCTGGAAGTCCAGATGGCCTTGGTCATCAGACTTGAAATTTATTTAGTTAGCAGACTTCTGTTAAAAACCTACATCCACCTGAATTATGTTTCGTCGAACTTGATTGCTAACATAAATCAACGGCTCTTTGTGTTCTTTTTCGCACGTCGTGTGTTATTCTGTGCGTCTTGTACCTAGTCCAAATATTCGCAAATCTACCAGGCCCTTTTAAAATACCTCAGCCGCAATATCAGTGTCTGCTTGTCTCTGCTTTCTGACGTTATTCTAGAACAGCAGTCAGGCCTCCTGCAGGATATTTGAAATTGTGTGTGATGATTCACTAACTCAAGCCATCTGTGCTAATAAAGGCCAGTTATTTTTTCTCCCAGAATTCACTCCTTTCAGCAGTGTGGTCTATGGTTTTTCTTTGATTTTATCTTCCATTACGTTAAACCTCACGAAACCCCATGAAACCGCTGTGCCAAATGTTCATCAGATGAAGATTGATATTGTTAGTAATTGATTCAACTTTCTCTTGCTGTTGCATTAATGCAGTTTGATTTTAGTAAACTCATTAAGCTGATATATGACGTTTGTGGCTGCTTGTGAATTTTCCAGCTTATGTGTCTACTTGAGTTTGAGTGTGTCATCATGTGGGTCAGTGACCTGACACTCATTTTTTGTCCTATTTATTCATTTATTTAAAAATACATTACATATGCCATATGCAATTTTTAGATTTTTTATTAAAATATCGATATTGTTGCCAGCACAAAACAAAACATGTTAAGGTGATACAACTGATATCCTAAGAAAAAAGCCTCATTAAAACAATGACATTATTGAAAAGGGAAACATAATTATATATTAGTGTGGCATAATTTGTATTTCTTTCATGTAACTGTAACGGCAATTAATGTAAACAGCAACTGGTGATTGTTTGACACTCTTGAAAAGCATCCTCACAAGTTTCATAGCCCTTGCGGAATATGCAAAATTTTAATGAGGGGATCATAAAAATGTAATGTTATTTTTATTTAGTACTGCCCTGAATAAGCTACAAATGTTTACATATACACCACAAGACAATATGACTGAATTTATAAACATTGTCTTGTTACATGAATGATCCACAACTGTTTTCATGTTTTGTGATAGTTGTTTGTGAATCCCTTGTTTGTCCTGAGCAGTTAAACTGCTCACTGTTCTTCAGAAAAATCCTCCAGGTTCTGGACATTCCTTGGTTTTCCAGTATCTTCTGCGTATTTGAACCCTTTCCAACAATGACTATATGATTTTGAAATCCATCTTCTCACACAAAGAACAATTAAGGGACTCGTACACAATTATTACAAATGGTTAAAACATTTACTGATGCTCAAGAAAGAAACACAGTGCATTAAGAGCAGGGGGTGTAAACTTTTGAACAGGATAATGTGTATATTTATCTTATTTTGTCTTGGAAAAACATCTTTTTTCATTTAGCACTGACCTTCAGAAGCTAATACCAACATGTTTTCCAGAAGAAAAATAAGTACAATTTACCCTGTAAATCTAAAAATATTTAGATTAAGTTAAAAAAACTTTTGTAATCTAATGAAATGTTACAAATTACTTTTTTAAAGCATGTATTTTATAATCTGTATTGAAATACATTTTAAAACCTTCCCAACCCTGATAGTCAGTAGAAACAAAGTTACTTATAGTTGGTAGAATGTCTAAAGTGAACTATCAAAATAAAATGTTACCTAGAAAGGTTTTTCAAAACTATATGAAACCAGCATTAAAACTCATTGTCCCAAGTCTGTATGTAACTGTAAGTGTGTCTGAATGAGGGTCAATGTGGAAACACTGTGTTTTTAAATCTGTGTTTTTGTCTGACAATGTGTCTAAGTGTGTGTGTGTGTGTGTGTGTGTGTTTTCACACTTCTGCTCTACATAAACCACAAATCCAAATTCTCCACCAGTGTGATGGTTGTATGCTGGGCCAGCTCTTTTATCCCATTTTTCCCTTCAATTCAGAGATCAGATAAGAAGCTCAGAAATAGCACTTTGCCAGACAAGATGATAAACAGACCTCATTCAGCTGTCAAACACTGGTCATTTCTGTATTTGTTGGCACCCTCAACACAGAAGTGAAGGAAAATGCACATTAAAAAGCCAATTATATTTCCCACAGAGGCGAGTTCTGCTGTTAGCTACAGCTTGTTACCTGGTCCTGGATATGAGCTCTTTACGATAAACTCCCACACTGGTGAGATCAGCACCTCCACTCAGCTA
The DNA here is from genome assembly GCF_012432095.1 of Onychostoma macrolepis. Taxonomy (NCBI): domain Eukaryota; kingdom Metazoa; phylum Chordata; class Actinopteri; order Cypriniformes; family Cyprinidae; genus Onychostoma; species Onychostoma macrolepis. The sequence goes on from NC_081155.1 coordinate 30,039,442, forward strand.
GACAGAGAGATCCAATCCAGTTTTACTCTCAGAGGTGAGATCTACTGTCTGCCTGCATCCTCCCTCCCTCTTATCCCTGTATCTACTACTGCAGCTCACTCATCTCTCCAGAAAACAAGCACCAAAATCATGCACAGACCACTATTTATTTCCTTTAACATGCATGTTTTGAATGGTGCGTTTTTTTAAAACTGTTCAGTATTTGTTTTCTTTTCATGCTTAAGTGATACATTAACTAGTACATTTTATATTGTATTAATATTGTTTGTAGAATTGTAATTGGTTGGAATAGGGCTATATGCATAGTAAATGGTTTCAGATGTTTTACAAGCCATTTTTTGCTTACGGTGTGATATATTACTTCATGTTTATTTCAGGAAAAGAAAATGTTTCAGTTTCAGTTACCTTTAATAACCCTGTTAAGCCGATTTGTTTTTCTTTGTTTCAGGACATATTGGCAGTGTTTTCAAAAGGCTGTAATTGTATGCTCATTTCAAAATGTGACCCTGGACCACAAAACCAGTCTTAAGTTGCACAGGGATATTTGTAGCAAGAGCCAAAAATATGGGTCAAAATTATAGATTTTTCTTTTATGCCAAAAATAATTAGGATATTAAGTAAAGATCATATTCCATGAAGATATTTTGTAAATTCATTACTGTAAATATATCAAAACTTTGTTTTTGATTAGTATTATGCATTACTAGGAACTTCATTTGGACAACTTTAAAGGCGATTTTCTCAATATTTTGATTTTTATATTTAATAGTTGTATCTCGGCCAAATATTGTCCGATCCTAACAAACCATACATCAATGGAAAGCTTATTTATTTTGAAAAAATTGACACTTAAGACTGGTTTTGTGGTCCAGAGTCACAAATCTTAACATAACATGGTCACCTCCTCATGTATTTTTGGCTGCTTTACAGTTCAGGCAGAGGACAGTGGGACTCCGTCTCTGTCCAGCACTGCCACAGTCTTGTGCTCTGTCCTGGATGATAACGACAACACTCCAGAATTTTCTCAGCCTGACTTGCATATAGTTATCCCAGAGAACTTGCCACCAGGAGTCATTCACATCCTCCAGGCCTCAGATATTGATAATGGACTAAATGGAACTATTCAGTACTCCATAGAAGGTACGCAATTTCATTTGGCCTTCTAATTTAACACACGTGCATTTGTTTAAAAATAATTATTCAATTAAAAAAATAATTTCACTGTAATGGTTTGTTGAACCATTTCTAATGCCTGCTTGATATATTGGAATTGTAGTGTCCAAATTTGTATTTGCAACTTAATGTGCAAACAACTTGTACAACACACTGCTGGTCAAAAGTTTAAGGTTGGTAAGATTTTTTTATGTTTTTGAAAGAATTCACTTTTGCTCATCAAGGCTGCATTTTTATTAAAAAAAATTAAAACAGTAAAAACAGTATGTTCTGATATATTATTAAAATTTAAAATAGCTATTTTCTAATTTAATATATTTTAAAAATTCATATATTCCAAAATTTCAGCAGCCATTAATGTCTTCAGTGTCACACGATCCATCAGAAATCATTCTAATATGCTAGTTTGAAGCTCAAGAAACATTTCTTTTTATTATCAGTGTTAAAAAGAGTTGGGCTGCTTAATATTTTTGTGGAAACTGTATTTTCAGGATTCTTTGATAAGTTTTGTTCCTGCTGAATAAAAGTGTTAATTTCTTTAAAAAAATCTTTCTGACCCAAACTGTTGAAAAGTAGTGTATATATGAAAAATGTATACTTAAAGAAAACCTATCCTAAGGTGAGGATCAGTGCTTATGTCTCTTTTTCGTCTACTATTAGACGATGAAGAGTGTTTCAGCATTGATGCTGTTACTGGAGCAATCAGCACCACGAGAATCCTGGACCGAGAGGAGCGATCCAACTACTCGCTCGTCATCACTGCAGCTGACCATGGGCATCCACCTCTGAGCTCCACTGCACTGCTGCACGTCACCCTCTCAGATGAAAATGATAACAGCCCCTCGTTCACTCGGAAAAGCTATCGTTCCAGCATTAGCGAGGGGCTCCCTGCAGGTTCAGAGATCCTACATCTGATAGCATGGGATCCCGACGAGGGGCCCAATGGTGTAGTGACCTTCTCCTTGGAGGAGGAAAATTCTGGAAACTTTTATGTTGATGGCTCTACTGGTGTGATAAGGCTTACAAAGCCATTGGACCGTGAAACTCGTTCCCAGCATGTTTTCCGTGCTGTAGCTACTGACAGCTGCAGCCAGGGTCCACGCAGCTCAATCGCTACGGTTACAATACAAGTGGAAGATATTAACGACAATCCACCGGCATGTATTAACAAGTCCATGCAGGTGTCAGTGTCTTCCATGACCACACGTCCCAGTCGACCCATCATAACGGTTACAGCCCAGGATCCGGACCAGGGAGACAATGGGACAGTAGTTTTTAGCTTAGCAGAAGAAGATGAGATGTTTCAGGTTGATGATTCTGGAGCTGTGAGGTTGAAAGCCCCCCTGAGTAATGAGGTGTATGGGACAAAGGTGCTCCGTATACGGGCTGCGGATCTAGGTAGACCTTCCCTCACCTCTAGCTGCCTTGTGCTCATTCAGCTTAACGGTGCAGAGCCACCGTTACAGTTTACTGAAGAACTCTATGAAGTCACGATGCCAGAGAACAGCAAGACAGGTATACTTGACGAATTTGAGATATTTTCTCTTGACGTTTCACAATTGATTTACTTAGTTGTCAAATTAGAGGTGTATATTTCTGAGAAAATCATTATTTGTGGATGCCAGACTGACTGTGTTTGTTTATACCATTTCTTATTTATAAGGTTCTTGGGTGGCAAATGTTGTAGCTCATGACCAGGCAGCAGATGAAGGAGCGATCAAGTACAGTATTTTCAGTGGCAATGACAATGAAGCCTTCACTATTAACCCAATTACAGGTGAAAATTGTATAGCCACCATCATAATTTAATAGTGTTTTAAGAAAAAAAAAAATTCTCTCATTAAAAAAAAAAATAATAATATACATATATATATATATATATATATATATATATCACACGCACCATAATTTTGCGTATAATAATTGTTATTAATGTAATATATTGATAATGCATTGTTATTATTATTTGTATTTCTAGTTAATAATGATGATAATAGCAATATACTATAAATTTATTGTATGAATAATAAGAATAAAAAAAAAAGTATCACTAAAAAAACATTTGTTTTCAAAAAATCTTTTATTTTGGCCATTTTGTTGACAATAGAATAAAAATTAAAAAAGAAGAAAACTTAAGCATCCTTCGGTTAGGCATTTCTTAAAATGTATATATATTTCAGTATTGAGAAAGTAAATGTAACAAACAGTTGTTCTAGAAGAATAAACTTTATCATGCTGCTTTGTAGTAGGAAGTTTGTGATCTAGGGGCATTTTAAAGCTTTTTATTTTCTGAAATATTCCCATTGACAGGTGATATCACAGTTAGGGAGCAGAGACTGATGGACTTTGAGGTACAGCATAAAATTCACCTAGTGGTTCTGGCTGAAAACGGACACCAAACAGCCTACGCCAGGGTGGCTATCACTCTACAGGACGTCAATGACAATGCACCAGTGTTCAAGCAAAGCTACTATAGAACAGCTGTATGGGAGGGACAGATTCATAACACCTATGTCATGCAGGTAATAATCTTGCGATTTTGCTTCACAATGCCATGATTGTTATGGTAATCATTTTTTATGGAATTACTTTTTATATAAAACTGATTCACACAAGGAGACTTTATATAACTTCACAATCATAGAAGTAACTATTGTGAATACAAATTGAATCAAGGACTGTATGATCATTAGTTAAACCAAAATTATTTTCAATTTACATACCAGACCCAATTTTAACAAACATAATTTAATTTTGTAGGTGTTAGCAACAGATTCTGACAGTGGTGTAAATGGGCAGATCAGCTATTTCATTGTGGATGGGAACCACAATAATGCATTTGTGATCGATTCTGTTCGTGGGATTCTTGCCACCAATGCTGTTTTGGACAGAGAAATTGTCTCATCCTACAAGTATGACACACTTCTTGGCTTCTTCTACTATCACTTAATTTTGATGTGGAAATGGTCTATTGGAAATTGTTTGACCAATCATGGATGTCCTTTTTTTGGTAGCTCAACAGGCTAGGAATTTCTATTTTTTGTATTTATTTATTTTTTTTAAATACAGGTTAATTCTTCAGGCTGAGGACATGGGAAGTCCTCCCCTTACAGGCACCTGCACTGTCCGTGTCCAGGTTGTAGATGTGAACGACAATAGTCCTACAATTCCATCCATGGAACCAGTGACCATTGCAGAAAGTATGAAACGTATCTATTTGTTCTGGTACAATGCCAGCATTCTGACACCTTTCTTATTTTATTTAATAAGTTTCACTGTGTTGAAGAACAACATGCTGAAAATATTCGTTCCTTTTAATCTGCACAGATCTTCCTGTTGGCTACATTGTCACCCAAGTGACTGCAAATGATGTAGACCTTAGCCCTTCTGCAACATACAGATTCATAGAGAAGGATCAGACCAGCAGACGTTTTGCAATTGACCAGTACTCAGGAGTAATTACCACAACTAAAAGTCTGGACTATGAAGATCAAGCTGTCTATACATTGAGAGTGGAAGCATCAGACTCTGTCCATCAAACTGAGGCTGAAATCTCCATCAGGGTGTTGGATGTCAATGATAACCCTCCAGTCTTCTCTCAGGAGTCATACAAGGTAAAATATTAAACTATTGTAAGGGGCCTTGATTACTTTGTCAATGTTTACTTTGCAATAATGACCAACTGGCTGTGCATTATCTCATTATGCATATTAGTATTGTAGAATACTATCATGCACTATTCATGCCCTTCTTACTTGACCATCTTTTGCTACATACATCCAGGTTGTGTTGCCTGAGCAGACATCAGCAGACTCATATGTTGTGTCTGTATCAGCAACTGATAAAGACTCTGGCCAAAATGGAAGAATTTCTTATAGGCTTCTTTCCTCCCCAGCGAGAGGATTCTACATTGATCCTTACAATGGTAATTTTCTGCAAAAATTATTCGCTCACAAACTACAGTAATAAAGAAATTTTAACTCACTAGATGACAGAAATAGTAGTATAAATAGTCATATTTATTGCATCTTTATATAAAACAATCCTTTGTGTAAAATAAGAATTAATGTGAATTTTATACTGCCTACAGGTTCAGTGTTTACCAACAAACCTCTGAACTATGTTGCAAATGGAAACATGTTACGGTTACTGGTGGAGGCACGTGACAGTGGTGACCCAAACCTATTTAGTGTCACTTCTGTGGACATAGAGGTGGTGGACTTTAATGATAATGCCCCGTTCTTCACGCAGAACTCATACGAGGTGAGTGTTCCTGAGGATCTATCTGTCGGAAGCACTCTCCTCACTCTCTTCGCAGAGGACAAGGACTACTCAAATAAAAACACGCATTTGGATTATGCAATCATAGGTGGAAATGACAAGAGGCGGTTCTGCCTTGATGTTGTTAGTATTCCAGGTGAAGCCCAAAGCCGAACTGTTGGCCAAATAGTGCTCTGTGATACTCTGAACCGAGAGGCCACAGACACTTACTTATTGACTGTGACTGTAACGGACAGGGGAACCCCTCCCCTTAACAGCTCAACTGTGGTAACAGTCAAAGTCCTTGATATTAATGACAATGCACCTGTTTTCAGTAGTCCAGAATACCATGCACAGGTTACTGAGAACAGCCCCTTAGGTACAGCCCTTATCTATATCTCTGCCTATGATCCTGATATAGGAGAAAACGGGACTGTAATGTACAACATTATCTCAGGTAACAGCAAAGGCCTGATCAGAGTGGACTCTTCAACAGGCATTCTTGAAGTTAATGGTACACTGGACTATGAAGAGGATAGCAAATTAACCCTAACAGTCCAAGCATCAGATGGTAACCCAAGTGACAAAAAAATATCTTTTGCCGTTGTTTACATATTGGTACTGGATGAGAACGATCATTCCCCATTCTTCATGTTCCCCACCCACAACTGCTCTGTGCCTGAAAACCTGCCAGCTTTTACCCATGTGTGCACAGTACATGCTGTTGATGAAGATGCAGGAACCTTCGGACTTCTTACTTATTCTATTTTAACCGCCTGTTTTGTGGATTATGACAGTAGCAACCCAGAGAAGAAAGAAGCCTTTGGTATTGATCCTCTTACTGGAGACATCCATACAAAACAGACGTTTGACTATGAAGGAGAGAGTGAATTCTGCTTTGTGGTTGAGGCACGTGACAAAGGAGATCAAGTGGCAACCTTGCGAGTACGAATTGAAATTGAAGGCATTGATGAGTTCAGCCCCATCTTCACACAGAACGTGTACCATTTCTCTCTGCCGACCAGTGTCAGGGTTGGCCAAAGTATAGGCCAGCTGATGGCTATGGATCATGATGGTGGTATGGATGGTTTGGTGGAATACTCTTTAGTCAACCCATCCCCATTTTTCAGTGTCAACAAAACAACTGGCTACCTATATATCTCAAACTCTGTGTATCAGAAAAGAAGCCCCATCTCAAATGAGACAACAGAGGACCTGACTGTTCTAGCAAGCAGCCCCAAACTAGACTCCAGGACGTCAATCTGTCATGTAGTTGTGAACATATCCAGTTCAGCAAAGGCTCTGACAAGTGTTGATCTCAGTGTCCACACTGCCAGTCTCACGGTGTCATTGATAGTGTTCCTCCTACTTTTAATAAGCTTTATTTACATTGTTCTAAGGTACAGGCTCAAAGAGAAATCTGCAAAGAAATCAACTTCCTTATCTGCTAACCTCAACCATGAGTCTGACTCTTTAGAAACAACAGGTGAGAACCTTCACAGCAGTATCAGCGATATTAACCTCCAAGATTTACAAGAACCATTAGGCATGTTGCAAAGAATGGATATCCCAATCCCTTCAAGAAACTCAAACTCGAAAACCTCGAGTGGAAGAGGATCTACGGAGGAAGAGACTACTGAAGATCAAGAGATCAAAATGATCAACAAGTTTGCATGTTTTAAACAGCTCAGCTCTGTCACAGCACAACAGGCATCAAGAGTCTCAGACTCAGGGATCCCTGGGGACTCAGACCAACTCTCCTTTCACTCGGTAGATGAAGACCCATCTTCCAGTGCCAATATAGGTATAGTCCAAATAGTGGACATGCCCAGTTCTGAAAGTCTCCATAATTTCAAGGATGAAGGAGGAGGTGAGGGGATGCTCCCTCAGGTGGTAAACATGAAGGAAGTGGAGGAAGTCATGAGAAGGTGCATGTCTATGTCTGATGACCAAGGTTCAGTTGAGGGCTCACTCACCAATCTGATTTCCTCTGAGGAACAGCTGCATGGAAGCTACAGTTGGGACTACTTTCTCAACTGGCAGCCACGCTTCCAATCTTTGGCCTCTGTTTTTACAGACATTGGGATGCTTCCAGATGAAGGAATGAGGGCCAGAGATTTGGCGCCAGAGTCTCAGAGCCTTCTACGGCCACCTCCTCTCATCACAGCAGTTGCCCAATCAGGAATACGTGCTGTCCCTCCCAGAATGCCCTATAGAAGATCACCACTGGTCAGATTGCCCACATACACCAAGACTCACACTAGAAACACAGAGCCATTGACCCATTCAGCAATGACTCCTAGTTTCTCCCCCTCTCTGTCAGTACTTACCGTTAGGACACCTAGTACCTCTCCAGTGGTCTCAGAAACAGGTTTGGGATGCTACACAAAAGTTGCAACACTGCCAAGAGACATCTTGGATGAAGCAGAGATTCAAGTGTAATCTTGTATTTCAAATATTTTTGTTTTTTCAAAGCAAATGTAAAATCTTCACTTCTTTAAGTTACAATGTGCTTTTGTGTTTTAGGGTAATATTTGAATTTTAGTGTTTTTTTGGGGGATTTATTGTATGAATCAAGATGACTGTAAAGACATTTTATTTTTGATAAATAATGCTAATAACCAAAGTTATAACCATAATACAACACACATTTGTATTATATTAGCTTTTTATTTTGTTTTGTTTTTGTTTGTTTGATTTTGCTGATTCACTTAAAGTAGATGTTGTTCTCATTATCTAATTTTAATTTTGCCAAATAGTTTCAAAATCCTGAATTGTGGGGGCTAGGAAACAGAAAGATATGCGAGGATCTCTCTAAGTACACTGAAATTATTTATGTGTGTGTGTGTGTGTGTGTGTGCGCGTACGTTTTTGTGACAAATGAGGACATAAATTTGTATAATGACAAGGGTATGACATAGGTATTACAAGGAGAAGGTGACTTTTCAGGACATTACCCCATGACCCCACTTTTCAAAATGCTTATAAATCACACAGAATGGAGTGTATTGAAAATCTGAAATAGCACAAAGTCTCCTGTAAGGGGTAGGTTTAGGTGTAGGGCGATAGCACATACAGTTTGTACAGTATAAAAACCATTACGCCTATGGGATGTCCCCACTTTTCACAAAAACAAACGTGTGTGTGTGTGTGAGAGAGAGAGAATGTGCGAATGTGTGTGTGTGTGTGTGTTAAATCAAGCACTTTATTGTACATATTGTATCTATAAAATACCCATAAGATGACATTACGTTATTAGTGATGCACCGATGTATTGACTGACCCACATTTCCAGGCTTGCTGTTATGAGAAAATGTTCTCAGTAATTATAATTTGTCTCACATCTTGCATTTTCAGTATGTTAAAACATTGAGCGAGTTAGTGAAATTACAGAAAAGGCCTTATGCAAAGTATGAACCTCAACATCAAGACTCTTCAAGCCAGTGTGTCAAACTGACCAAAATATTGTGGCCAAATATTTTGTTTATGTGTTACTTTGAAGAAGTGGAACTAAGGCTTTGTTGGAACGAAGGGGCAGAATTTTTTTTTCCTATGGCTGAGTTGTTAAATGTGGCCACCTGTTTGCCAATTCTAAGTTCCAGAACCATGACAAGGGCCTCCAAAACCACGAGTGAGGTAGCAGCTATGGCTTAGCCAGTTTAACAACTCCTATAATCCAAACTCAGTAAAAGCCTATGACCACATTTCCCACAAATCACCCCCACCTTTTACCATCATTTTAACTTACGTATGTGATGTACTTTGAATGCTTTACTCCAGCGGCTTTAAGCCATCAATCTTCTCTCCTTATCAGATCTGTACATTAAAAATAATGAACTGCTAACAACAAAGTAACTATGCTATCTTCAGAGAAAGAAAGCTGTCATAATAAGTTTGGAATATGTTATGATTTTTAATTAGTGTTACTTATATTGATGTGCTTGGTTTACGGGTCCTTCTTTAGTATGTGTGTGTGTGTGTGTGTGTGTGTGTGTGTGTGCATGTGTGTGAAAACTATACAGTTCATTGCAAGACATGCATGATTTCTTATTTTTCTTTCTCCTCATGAACACATTTCATTAAAACTCTAGAACTAATTCATGGAGCACATGAATCAATAAATTATTTATCATGCCACAGTGAAATTTCATCACTTTCTTGCATGTGTTTTAACCATGGTGTTGAAAGACAACAAATAAACTTTTGTTTACTGAAAATAGCCTGAAATCCATTTTAGGATGCTACACAGAGCTTAATGTTGCTTTCAAACAAAACACTGTGAAGCAATACTCTTAAATGTGAACAGATGTTCTCCAAGGTGGACAACATGGATAATTTTCAGTCTTGAACAGACTTGAGAAAACAAGTACACACAGAAGCATCAAAACAAACCATCTGTGAATGTTTCCTTTTTCATTTTCCTCCAATCCATAATCAGCATCATGTACTACTAACGGAATCTTCTACATTTATTTTCTTGTTTATCTCTGTGTGTTTAATATAAAGACTTAAAAATAAATTTGATATTTTCAAATATTGTTTTATGTAACTTGTTGGAATAAGTATTATTATTAAAATAAATAAATAAATAGAAAAAAAATAGATGGCCATGGGCAGTGCAGTCTGGAACTTAAACATGGAGAAAAATACATATACATCCAATCCATCCGTTGAAAATTCTGATTTCATCTGTCCATCCAACCCTTCCCTGGAATACCCTCATTTCATTTCAGCTCGTGCAGAAGCCATCAAAAGTTTATTACACGAGTTTTGAGCCACTTGCCAACACTTGTTGGTAAAAATCAAACCTCACAATCCCAAATTATTGAATCATGCCATTTGTCGACAAAACTCCCGGGCCTTTAAGACAAAGCAGCCAACATGAAAAAATGGAAACTACACATCTGTGTTAGATTTCAGCCAGCTTAGAGTGATGCGTTAAATGCAGATAAATGACAGACAGCAGACTTTACAGCAGCTCCAGTTCTCTGTTTACTGTCTTTCAGCACTACAGTAGAGCACTGCACAAACGATATGCCATCTATTCATCACTGAACAATCTCCACAACTCCAGACATTTGAGGAAATAAGGACAG